>NW_027636747.1:60000-90839 GCF_947650265.1 Symphodus melops | reverse complement strand
CCTCTGGCGCCACAGCTCCAGGAGCCTCTCTGCCACCCGGACGGATGTTAGACCCAGAAGAGAGCCCAGACCCCGGGCGTCACCCAGCGCCGGCCCCACTGCCTCCACCAGCTGCTGCAGGCTCAGGGTTTTTGTTCTTAGCAGGGACATCGTCAGGCCGGGGGTCACGCTGCTGCTGATGTCCAGCCTGGCCCTGTGAATTAATGGTTCTCTCAACAACCAGTGCAGAGAGTCAGCCTTTGGGCACCTTTTACAATCAAAAAGGGCCCAAGACTTAAAAACACCCTGATAAAACGGAGGCAGCCCACTTAGTTTTAAAAGTTTAGAATCAATAAAAAACAGAGCAGCATCCAGCCCCAGGAAATCTGCATGTCTGAGAATGCAGCTGGCCACATCTCTCCACACCAGATCAGCCGGCCCTGTGAGGTATTTTTGTAAAAACTGGAGTCTAAAAGTGGCTGTCCGGCTGGCCAGGTGGACGAGGCCCTGTCCCCCCTCCTCCTTGGTTAAAAACAGCACCCCCTGTGGCACCCAGTGTAGACCGTCCCAGAAGAAATCCACCATTTTCTTCTGGATCTGGGCGAGCAGGCCTGACGGGGGGTCTACACAGGTTAAACGGTGCCACAGTTGGGATGCTACAAGGTTGTTTAAAACCAAAACTCGACCTTTAAAAGACATCTGAGGGAGCAGCCATCTCCACTTGGAGAGTTTCCCCTCTAGCTTCTCTGTGACGCCCTCCCAGTTCTTCTTCATAATTTCTTCTGTTCCAAGGAACACCCCTAGGTACTTAAACCCACCCCTCTTCCAGACTAACCCCTGAGGAAGAACTGGGAGGCCTCCACGCCACTCACCGACAGCGAGGGCTTCACTCTTCAACCAATTCACCCTCGCTGCCGATGCCTTGCTAAAATTTTTAACTGTGCTAATTAAAAGGTCTGCATCCCTCTGGCCGTCAATAAAAACCACGATGTCGTCCGCGTACGCACTTAAAACCACGTTCGTGTTAAAAGCAGGTAAAAGCAAGCCGTGCAGGCTGCAGCGGAGCTTGTGGAGGAGGGGTTCCAGGGAGAGCGTGTAGAGCATGCCGGACAGAGCACAGCCCTGCCTGACGCCTCGACACACTCTAAAAGGAGCACACAGACCACCGTTAAACTTCAGCACACTCTCAACATCCCTGTACAGCACCTTGATCTGGGCTATGAAGCCAGCGCTGAACCCAAACCTCTCCAGAACCTTCCAGAGGAAACTGTGTTCAACGCGGTCAAAAGCCTTTTCCTGGTCTAGAGAAATCAGACCAGTGTTACAGCCCAATGAGCCGGAGACGTCCAAAACATCCCGAATGAGGTGGACATTGTCCACCATGGACCTGCCGGGCACACAGTAGGTCTGGTCCCGGTGGATGACCTGCTCCATAGCCCTCCCCAGCCTGGAGGCCAGGACCTTGGACAGGAGCTTGTAATCCACACACAATAAAGACACAGGGCGCCAGTTTTTTATGTCCTGTAGGTTACCCTTCTTAGGGAGCAAAGTTATTACAGCTCTCCTACAGGACATGGGCATTGAGCCAGAGGCCAGACTTTCGTTAAAGACCTCCAGTAGGTCTTTTTCTAAGATTTCCCAGAAGGCTTTGTAAAATTCGACTGACAGGCCGTCTATGCCGGGAGCACGCCGCGCCTGCATGCCCTGCAGTGCAGTCTTTAGTTCCTGCATTTCGATCGGCCTGCTGAGCTGTTCATTTGTCTCTTCAGAGACCTGAGGTAGTCCTGAACAGAACTCGTCTATCAGTGCTTCCTCTTCCTCGTACTCGCTTGAGTATAGACTGGAATAAAAACCGACAGCTCGCCTCCTGATCTGGCTTGGCTCAGTCAGATTTTGCCCTGTGTCTGTTAAAAGTGAGTGGATCACTCGCCCCTGCCCGGTCCTCTTCTCCAGGCCGAAGAAGTAGCTAGAGGGAGCATCCATCTCCGCGATGGCCTGGAACCGGGACCTGACCAGTGCACCCTGTACTTTACCGTCCAACAGGTCTGCTAAAGCTAGCTTTTTGACTTTGAGGATTTCAATATATCCTCGATTTGCTGTGGACTCACTCAGTCTTTCTAGTTCCACTATATCAGTCTCCAGGTCCTTCATAGATCTGGTGATGTCTCTGGTGACATTGAGGGTGTGCTGCTGACATAAGAGTTTAATCTCTGTCTTACCATGGTCCCACCACTGCCTAAGACAACTAAACTCTCCCTTCCTCTGTCTAAAAACATCCCAGAAATAAATAAGAACCTCTTTAAAATGTTTATCAAACGTTAAGACTGAATTAAAATGCCAATAAGCGCTTTTATGTAAAATGTTCTGAATAAAAACATGACATAAAAGCAAAGCATGGTCAGTAAAAGCAGCAGGGACAATACTGCACATCTTAACAATATTAAAATGATGCTTAAAACAATAAATACGGTCGAGCCTAGCTGAGGAGATCCTACTCTCTCTGAGGTGGGACCATGTGTACTGACGGCAGTCCGCATGCATCCTTCTCCACACATCCACCAGGCCGTGGGAGCAGACCAGCTGCCTCAGCACGTGTTGGGACACTGGATGCGGCTCTGCATGGTTGCGATCTAAAGACGCATTTTCAGTACAGTTAAAATCCCCCCCCAAGAATAAAAAATCCTCCGGGGCACAGCCATTTAAAACATCATTAACTGTTTGTAAAAACAGCTTCCTCTCTGCACCGATTGTTGGAGCGTACACATTGATAAAAACCGCAGTAAAAAGGTCGAACCGTGCCTTCATTAAAAGCAACCTCCCCTCGATAAAATGCTCGACCTCCAGTGAGGCCGGAGTAAAAGACTTGGAGAGGAGGAAGCCAACTCCTCCACTAAGAGAAGTGTTGTGACTTAAAATGACTTCCCCCTCCCACTCTCTCCTCCAGTCGGCCTCGTTGCGATCATCACTGTGAGTTTCTTGGAGATAAAAAACATCGATGTGTTTCATCCTGGCTGTTTCATATATGGCTGCTCTTTTTTTGGGCTCTCTGGCTCCGTTTACATTTAAACTACCTACTTTAAAATTATCCATAAGAAAGAGATTTAAAAATAAAATAAAAACCAATAAATTAATTAAAAAACACATTGGAGAGCTTGGCTTTGACTTTTATCCCTTTCTTCCAGTTGCTTGTTGGCTCTATGCACAAGTTTTACTAATCTATAGACCTCCTTTTCGTCAAAAACAGGCTCCTCCTTCTTGTTCATATGGTGCGAGACTGACATTGAGAACATATTCAAGTCTGGGAAATAATCCTCAATGTTTATTTTTTTATTAAATGTTCTGATTAAAAATGTTCTGATTTTTTCCGGAGTGTATAATCTCTTCTTTTGGCTATTTGTGACTTTAGGAGGAGGGATGTCACTGCTGTCAGAGACACACTCACTTTCACTGTCCTCCTCCTTCCTACTGCTTTTTTTTACAAACTTTAGTTTTCTTGTACTCCTCCGCTTAGGAGCAGGTTTCTTTATATGAGGCTCTTCCTCCTCCTCCTCATCCTCCATCTCAGCCTCTTCTACCTGCTCTCCCCAAGTACGACTAGTACTCCCCCCACCTGCCTCCTCTACCTGTATGTCCCCTTCTGCCTGTGTGTCCCCCCCTGCTTGTGTGCCCCCCTCTGCTTGTGTGCCCCCCTCTACCTGTGTGCCCCCCCCTACCTGTGTGCCCCCCTCTACCTGTGTGCCCCCCTCTACCTGTGTGCCCCCCTCTACCTGCGTGCCCCCCTCTACCTGTGACTCACTAACACCCTGTGCTTCACTTTCATTTTTTTCTGTAGTTTTTTCATCCTTTTTTTCACCCTCCACCACATCACCTGAAAACTGTGTCTCTCCTCTCTGCTCACTTTCACTCACACTGTGCACATCATTCATACTCACCCCCCCCCCCTGCTCCAGGTCGGACACATCATTCATACTCACCCCCCCCTGCTCCAGGTCGGGCACAGCAGCGGAGAGAGGCAGCGCGGAGCGCGCTTCCTCTATCGGCCGCTCGGACGCCACAGCCCGGGTCACAGCAGATGAAATGTCCGCTGCGGCCGCGGGCCGTGGGGCGGCGGCCCCCCCGCCGCTCCGCTGCCACCGGCGGAGCAGCGGAAGACCCCGCCACAGGGCCGGGGGTCACCTCCCGGCCAGGCGGAGCCGGATCCCCGGCTTTCGGACAGGCACTCACGGTGTGTCCCTCCTCACCACAACCGAAGCACTTCATTGCCGACGAGGAGGCAAAAATCACGTAGTCATAATCATCTACTTTAACGCGGAAGCGGAGGTTGAGCTCCGCATCCCGGTTATTAAGTATCATAAACAGCTGTCTGCGGTGAGACACTACGTGTTTCAGCAGCGGAGACTTACATCCAGACAGGATCTTTTTAATGGGGGACACCACCTTCCCATGTCTGGAAAGCTCTCTGCTCAGAAACTCGTCGGTTATGAACGGAGGGACGTTTGACAGGATGACCCTGGTGGACGGCTGTGTCAGCGGGGTCACCTGAACAAACATTTCCCTCACCGTGATGCCTGTCTCCACCACGCGGTTCACCTTCTCCACCTGATCCAGGAAGATGACCACGGCACTGTTCATCCGAGCCGCCGACTTCACGCTGCCGTGTCCGACCTTCTCCCCCACAGCCAGCCCGATCTCCTCCACACTGCACGGGAAGCTGGCGTTGATCTTAATGCCATGCTTCCTCGTGAGGTGGCCAAAGGTGACTCCATTTACCATGGCGTCTGGAGACGCCGACCGGCGAGACACCGGCAGGAGATTAAACACACACACACACACACACACTAACCAATAAACTTAACGTGAACCCTTTACCCAATAATTACATTAAATTAAATCAAATTAAGAAAGAAAGAAACGTCAAAAAATCTCAAACGCTCAGCGTCTCACTCACACCGCTCACTCCCAGCATGCACCGAGAGAGAGAGAGAGAGAGAGAGAGAGAGAGACAGAGAGAGACAGAGAGAGAGAGAGAGAGAGAGAGAGACAGAGAGAGAGAGAGAGAGAGAGAGAGAGAGACAGAGAGAGAGAGAGAGAGAGAGAGAGAGACAGAGAGAGACAGAGAGAGAGAGGAATTATTTAAAGATACACTAATGAGGATTATGAGAGAATGATGTATTTCTTTCTTTCTCCTGTTTTGCTCTGCAGCAGACGACATCTCGTCGGACTCTCTGCTGCTCAAACTGTCAGACCAGCACGACCACACTGTGGAGACGAAACGCTGAAGGAGAGCCTGTCTGCAATGCCTGTGGACTCTATATGAAGCTGCACGGGGTAAAAGAGTCTCCTCACATTCATCTGGAACATTTTATACAGGTTGTAAAGAGTGGCCGTGCTCTGTAAGGTATTGTACCTCACTCACCTGTCACTCACCTGTCCCCGCCTCCTGCAGATACCCCGACCTCTGGCCATGAAGAAAGAGAGCATTCAGACCAGGAAGAGAAAACCAAAGATTCCCAAAAATAAAACATTCACAGGTAAGTAAAGAAAAGAGAGAGCAGCAGGGATTGTTCTTAATGTGTCTCTACATTCAGTGATATTCCTCCTGTGGCTGTCCGTTAGGCTCCACCCCATCTGACACCTGCTCGCCGTCCTCGCTCTCCGTCTCTGAACAAGCCTCCACCATCAAGAGTGAACCCAACCTCTCCCAGTACACCGGACACTCCAGCACATCTGCCACCCAGGTACCCTCCTAAACTGTGTGTGAGTGTGTGTGTGTGTGTGTGTGTGTGTGAGACTCATGACTTCATCAGGGTTAGAGCTGCTGACTCGTGACTTCATCAGGGTTAGAACTGCTGACTCATGACTTCATCAGTGTTAGAGCTGCTGACTCATGACTTCATCAGGGTTAGAACTGCTGACTCATGACTTCATCAGTGTTAGAGTTGCTGACTCGTGACTTCATCAGGTTAAGAACTGCTGACTCATGACTTCATCAGTGTTAGAGCTGCTGACTCGTGACTTCATCAGGTTAAGAACTGCTGACTCATGACTTCATCAGTGTTAGAGCTGCTGACTCGTGACTTCATCAGGTTAAGAACTGCTGACTCATGACTTCATCAGTGTTAGAGCTGCTGACTCGTGACTTCATCAGGGTTAGAGCTGCTGACTCATGACTTCATCAGGATTAGAGCTGCTGACTCGTGACTTCATCAGGTTAAGAACTGCTGACTCATGACTTCATCAGTGTTAGAGCTGCTGACTCATGACTTCATCAGTGTTAGAGCTGCTGACTCGTGACTTCATCAGGTTAAGAACTGCTGACTCGTGACTTCATCAGGTTAAGAACTGCTGACTCATGACTTCATCAGGATTAGAGCTGCTGACTCATGACTTCATCAGGGTTAGAGCTGCTGACTCATGACTTCATCAGTGTTAGATCTGCTGACTCATGACTTCATCAGGGTTAGATCTGCTGACTCATGACTTCATCAGGGTTAGAGCTGCTGACTCGTGACTTCATCAGTGTTAGAGCTGCTGACTCATGACTTCATCAGTGTTAGAGCTGCTGACTCATGACTTCATCAGGGTTAGATCTGCTGACTCATGACTTCATCAGGGTTAGAGCTGCTGACTCATGACTTCATCAGTGTTAGAGCTGCTGACTCATTTAATTTTATGTTTACATATTCTATGACTTCATCAGGCTGAGAACTTGCTGACTCATGACTTCCTTCTGATCCTTCTGCACAGCTGGAACATGAAGGTGTTTAGATAAGAGCTTCAGTAAACGAGGATGTAAAGAATCATCATATAAACACCAGTTAACGTTTAGTGTGAATGTCTCCGCCACCGTAGCAGACGGCGTCTCACCTGGACAGCCCGGCGTCAGGAAACGTGGAAGTGAAATACGAGGACTTCCCCTTCAACCCAACCTCCATGTCCACACAGAACTGGTGTTCTCTGTCTCAAGCCTGAACTGCCTTCACCTGCACGGCAACAGCTGATGACATCACATCTGATGACATCCCAAAGGTGGGCGTGGCTCCAGAGCTTTCTCCGGGCTTTGCATGGGGAGAGAGACCAAACCCTGCCAACAACAGGACTACACCAGACCACTACGAACCAAACCAGGTTAGCATCAGGATCTAAACAGGACAAAACCCAACGTAAAACAGGACTACACCAGACCAGAACTAGGACTTAAACTGGCCAATAACATCATCCAGGATAATCTAACTGCCTAACTGCCGAACTGCCTAACCCAGGTCTAAAAAGGGACTAAACAGGGTCCAAACCAGGACTAGGCTAAATAAAGAAGGGCTAAACCACGTTTAAACATGGACTGAATCAGGAAGTCACCAGGACTGCTGAACTCACGTCCTAGGAGACCCAGCGAGAGCTATGAGGGACAGACACGACTCACAGAGGATGGCGTGGAGGTAAACAGACAGGTTGATAACCTTTGGAAGGTCATCATGGTCTAAATGGGATCTTTGTCGGAGCGCACGAACACACACACACACACACACACACACACACACACAAACTGCAGTTTGTGTGTTTTGTTGTCGGAGCAGAAATAGAAAAAAGACGTGGGAGGTTTTTTTTTATGGCTGTTATGACCTCATCAGCACGTGTAGATGGTTAACTTTTACAGGCTCATTATTTATGTTGAGATAAGGACAGGTGAAGCTCTGCAGGTTTACTCACTCACATTATGACTTATTAGTTTTCACAGCAGACACATAAAGACGGTTTAGAACCAGGACCACACATCACAACTTCATCAGTTAATATGAAACATGATGTGCAATGACTTTGAATGAAGGAAACGGACAGAGGGAGTGTAAACATTAAATCGTACTTTATTGTGAAAGTGTTTAATTTTATTTTGAAAGTGTTTACTTTTATTGTGAAAGTGTTGTAAACAAGTCCCTGACTACTCTTTAAAATCTGTTTGTGTAAATAAACTGATTCACATTTTATTCACCTGATCCGTCGTTTGATCAGTCTTCATTTTTTAATCAAACATTTTACAAACATTTTGTTCCTCCATCAGAGCCCAGTCCTCCATTAAAGCCCAGTCCCCCATCAGAGCCCAGTCCCCCATCAGAGCCCAGTCCCCCATCAGAGCCCAGTCCCCCATCAGAGCCCAGTCCCTCATCAGGGCCCAGTCCAGCTGGGCTGTTGGTGGAGGACTGGGCTCTGATAGAAGACTGGACCCTCATTGATGGTTGGTGAGTTTTAGATGTTTTCATTGAGTTTCTGTGACTTTATTTTCGGGTTCAGGGTTTAGGTTTAGTGTTTAGGGTTCAGGGTTTAGGTTCAGGGTTTAGGTTCAGGGTTACATTAGGGTTCAGGGTTTAGGTTCAGGGTTCAGGGTTTAGGTTCAGGGTTTAGGTTTAGGGTTCAGGATTTAGGTTCAGGGTTTAGGTTCAGGGTTTAGGTTTAGGTTCAGGGTTTAGGGTTGAGGGTTTAAGTTTAGCTTCAGGGTTCAGGGTTTAGGTTCAGGGTTTAGGTTTAGGGTTCAGGATTTAGGTTCAGGGTTCAGGGTTTAGGTTCAGGGTTTAGGTTTAGGTTCAGGGTTTAGGTTTAGGTTCAGGGTTTAGGTTCAGGGTTACATTAGGGTTCAGGGTATAGGTTCAGGGTTTAGGGTTCAGGGTTTAGGTTTAGGGTTCAGGGTTTAGGTTCAGGGTTTAGGTTTAGGGTTCAGGATTTAGGTTCAGGGTTCAGGGTTTAGGTTCAGGGTTTAGGTTTAGGTTCAGGGTTTAGGTTCAGGGTTTAGGTTCAGGGTTTAAGTTCAGGGTTTAGGGTTTAAGTTTAGGTTCAGGGTTTAGGGTTCAGGGTTTAGGTTCAGGCTTTAGGTTCAGGGTTTAAGTTCAGGGTTTAGGGTTTAGGTTTAGGTTCAGGGTTTAGGTTTAGGTTTAGGGTTCAGAGTTTAGGTTCAGGGTTTAGGTTTAGGGTTCAGGATTTAGGTTCAGGGTTCAGGGTTTAGGTTCAGGGTTTAGGTTTAGGTTCAGGGTTTAGGTTCAGGGTTTAGGTTCAGGGTTTAAGTTCAGGGTTTAGGGTTTAGGTTTAGGTTCAGGGTTTAAGTTCAGGGTTTAGGGTTTAGGGTTCAGGGTTCAGGCTTTAGGTTCAGGCTTTAGGTTCAGGGTTCAGGGTTTAAGTTTAGGTTCAGGGTTCAGGGTTTAGGGTTCAGGGTTCTGGGTTTAGGTTCAGGCTTTAGGTTCAGGGTTAGGGATGTTCAAAGATTTTGGTGTTCAAAGTGATTCATGCTCGTGTATGAGTGTTTGTGTGTGTATTAATGTGTATGTTAATGTGTGTGTCTGTGTGTTAATGTGTGAGTGTTAATGTGTGTGTGCTAATGTGTGTTAATGTGTGTGTGTTAATGTGTGTATTCGTGTGTGTGTGTTAATGTGTGTGTGTTAATGTGTGTGTGTTAATGTGTGTGTCAATGTGTGTATTAATGTGTGTGTGTGTGTGTTAATGTGTGTGTGTGTTAATGTGTGTGTCAATGTGTGTATTAATGTGTGTGTGTTAATGTGTGTTTAGGTTTACGGTTCAGGATTTAGGTTCAGGGTTTAGGTTTAGGTTCAGGGTTTAGGTTCAGGGTTTAGGGTTGAGGGTTTAAGTTTAGCTTCAGGGTTCAGGGTTTAGGTTCAGGGTTTAGGTTTAGGGTTCAGGATTTAGGTTCAGGGTTCAGGGTTTAGGTTCAGGGTTTAGGTTTAGGTTCAGGGTTTAGGTTCAGGGTTACATTAGGGTTCAGGGTATAGGTTCAGGGTTTAGGGTTCAGGGTTTAGGTTTAGGGTTCAGGGTTTAGGTTCAGGGTTTAGGGTTCAGGGTTTAGGTTTAGGGTTCAGGATTTAGGTTCAGGGTTCAGGGTTTAGGTTCAGGGTTTAGGTTTAGGTTCAGGGTTTAGGTTCAGGGTTTAGGGTTGAGGGTTTAAGTTTAGGTTCAGGGTTCAGGGTTTAGGTTCAGGGTTTAGGTTTAGGGTTCAGGATTTAGGTTTAGGGTTTAGGTTTAGGTTCAGGGTTTAGGTTCAGGGTTTAGGGTTGAGGGTTTAAGTTTAAGTTCAGGGTTTAGGTTCAGGGTTTAGGGTTCAGGGTTTAGGTTCAGGGTTTAGGTTCAGGGTTTAGGGTTTAGGCTTTAGGGTTACATTAGGGTTCAGGGTTTAGGTTCAGGGTTTAGGTTTAGGGTTTAGGGTTCAGGGTTTAGGTTCAGGGTTTAGGTTCAGGGTTACATTAGGGTTCAGGGTTTAAGGTTCAAGGTTTAGGTTCAGGGTTACATTAGGGTTCAGGATTTAGGTTCAGGGTTCAGGGTTTAGGTTCAGGGTTTAGGTTTAGGTTCAGGGTTTAGGTTCAGGGTTTAGGGTTCAGGGTTTTAGTTTAGGTTCAGGGTTTAGGGTTCAGGGTTTAGGTTCAGGGTTTAGGTTCAGGGTTTAGGATTAGCGTTCAGGGTTTAAGTTTAGGTTCAGGGTTCAGGGTTTAGGTTTAGGTTCAGAGTATAGGTTCAGGGTTTAAGTTTAGGTTCAGGGTTTAGGGTTCAGGGTTTAGGGTTCAGGGTTTTGGTTCAGGCTTTAGGTTTAGGTTCAGAGTTTAGGTTCAGGGTTTAGGTTCAGGGTTTAAGTTCAGGGTTTAGGGTTTAGGTTTAGGTTCAGGGTTTAGGGTTTAAGTTTAGGTTCAGGGTTTAGGGTTCAGGGTTCAGGCTTTAGGTTCAGGCTTTAGGTTCAGGGTTCAGGGTTAGGGATGTTCAAAGATTTTGGTGTTCAAAGTGATTCATGCTCGTGTATGAGTGTTTGTGTGTGTATTAATGTGTATGTTAATGTGTGTGTCTGTGTGTTAATGTGTGAGTGTTAATGTGTGTGTGCTAATGTGTGTTAATGTGTGTGTGTTAATGTGTGTATTAGTGTGTGTGTGTGTGTTAATGTGTGTGTGTTAATGTGTGTGTCAATGTGTGTATTAATGTGTGTGTGTGTGTGTTAATGTGTGTGTGTGTGTTAATGTGTGTCAATGTGTGTATTAATGTGTGTGTGTGTGTTAATGTGTGTGTCAATGTGTGTATTAATGTGTGTGTGTGTTAATGTGTGTGTGTGTGTTAATGTGTGTGTGTGTGTTAATGTGTGTGTGTGTGTTAATGTGTGTGTCAATGTGTGTGTGCGTGTGTTAATGTGTGTGTGTCAATGTGTGTATTAATGTGTGAGTGTTAATGTGTGTGTGCTAATGTGTGTTAATGTGTGTGTGTTAATGTGTGTATTAGTGTGTGTGTGTTAATGTGTGTGTGTTAATGTGTGTGTCAATGTGTGTATTAATGTGTGTGTGTGTGTTAATGTGTGTGTGTGTTAATGTGTGTGTTAATGTGTGTGTGTGTTAATGTGTGTGTTAATGTGTGTGTCAATGTGGATAGATAGATAGATAGATACTTTATTGATCCCGAGGGAAATTCAAGTTTTTTTGTGTGTGCGTGTGTTAATGTGTGTGTTAATGTGTGTATTTATGTGTGTGTGCGTGTGTTAATGTGTGTGTTAATGTGTGTGTTAATGTGTGTGTGCGTGTGTTAATGTGCGTGTTAATGTGTGTATTAATGTGTGTTTGTGTTACTGTGTGTGTGCGTGTTACTCTATATGTTACTGGGTGTGTGTGTGTGTGTATGTCTGTGTGTGTGTGGGTGTGTGTTGCTGTGTGTGTGTGGGTGTGTATGTATGTATGTGTATGTGTGTGTATGTGTGTGTATGTGTGTGTTTGTGTATGTATGTATGTATGTATGTGTGTGTGTGTGTGTATGTGTATGTGTGTGTATGTGTGTGTGTGTGTGTGTGTGTGTATGTGTGTGTGTGTGTGTGTGTGTGTGTGTGTGTGTGAATGTGTATGTGTGTGTGTGTATGTGTGTGTGTGTGTGTGTGTGTGTGTGTGTGTGTGTAGCAGGGCGTGTCCCCTGCATGTTGTTTAATCCTTCGCTGGAGATCAAAGGTTGAGCTCCAGCTCGTCTTTATGGCGCTCAGGTCCGAGTCGGCCTCTCTGAGGAGGACAACATGGACCTGTCAGTGACTTGGCTGCTGCTTTACAGCCGCCATGGCGACATCCCGGCACCAACAACAACGCCCGCTTTATGACTGTTGGCCAACACGCCGCTTCTTATCAGCTGCTGGGAGAGGCGTGCAGGTGAGCACACCTGGAGGAGAGTAAAGAGATAAACAGCGTGTGGTAAAAGGACGACAGCCGCTCGTCTCCATCACGTCTATAATCTGATCCAGCAGCAAAAATCAGATTAATAAAGATGTGTGTGTGTGTGTGTGTGTGAGTGTGTGTGTGTGTGTGAGTGTGTGTGTGTGTGTGTTTGTGTTAACATGACACATCTGTTTCAAAGCATGAAGAGACGTATCATCAGCAATTGAAAGTTCAGACGACAAACTGAGCAAAGGTTGAAATACAACGAGAGCGCCATAAACCAAAGTACATGTACACACACACACACACACACACACACACACACACACACACACACACACACACACACACACACACACACACACACACACACACAGACTCAGAGCCTGTGGTGACCTTGACGTGTACCCTCTGAGCAGCCTCCTGGTATTTTTAGCTGAGGGTCTTTTTAAACACTGATTCCAAAATACGACAGGAGAGCAAGAGAGGTTAAAAACAGACGACAGGTTGATGGATGACTCAGAGACACGACTTCCCAACCTTCATGTTTGATTGTTTCCTCCAGAAAAAAAAAGTTACAGGAAGTTAAGGCTGGTGGGAAGGGGGGGGGGGGGCATGACCTTTAAGGTGGAAATCAATAGACAGACCATAGAATAGTCCACTGTAGGTACCAGCAGGTCTGATAACTGCAGACTCTACCACCTGTAGTTTAGAGACTGTAGGTACCAGCAGGTCTGATAACTGCAGACTCTACCTCCTGTAGTTTAGAGACTGTAGGTACCAGCAGGTCTGATAACTGCAGACTCTACCTCCTGTAGTTTAGAGACTGTAGGTACCAGCAGGTCTGATAACTGCAGACTCTACCACCTGTAGTTTAGAGACTGTAGGTACCAGCAGGTCTGATAACTGCAGACTCTACCTCCTGTAGGACATTTAGAGACTGTAGGTACCAGCAGGTCTGATAACTGCAGACTCTACCTCCTGTAGTTTAGAGACTGTAGGTACCAGCAGGTCTGATAACTGCAGACTCTACCTCCTGTAGTTTAGAGACTGTAGGTACCAGCAGGTCTGATAACTGCAGACTCTACCACCTGTAGTTTAGAGACTGTAGGTACCAGCAGGTCTGATAACTGCAGACTCTACCTCCTGTAGGACATTTAGAGACTGTAGGTACCAGCAGGTCTGATAACTGCAGACTCTACCTCCTGTAGTTTAGAGACTGTAGGTACCAGCAGGTCTGATAACTGCAGACTCTACCTCCTGTAGTTTAGAGACTGTAGGTACCAGCAGGTCTGATAACTGCAGACTCTACCTCCTGTAGTTTAGGGACTGTAGGTACCAGCAGGTCTGATAACTGCAGACTCTACCTCCTGTAGTTTAGAGACTGTAGGTACCAGCAGGTCTGATAACTGCAGACTCTACCTCCTGTAGTTTAGAGACTGTAGGTACCAGCAGGTCTGATAACTGCAGACTCTACCACCTGTAGTTTAGGGACTGTAGGTACCAGCAGGTCTGATAACTGCAGACTCTACCTCCTGTAGTTTAGAGACTGTAGGTACCAGCAGGTCTGATAACTGCAGACTCTACCTCCTGTAGTTTAGAGACTGTAGGTACCAGCAGGTCTGATAACTGCAGACTCTACCTCCTGTAGTTTAGAGACTGTAGGTACCAGCAGGTCTGATAACTGCAGACTCTACCTCCTGTAGTTTAGAGACTGTAGGTACCAGCAGGTCTGATAACTGCAGACTCTACCTCCTGTAGTTTAGAGACTGTAGGTACCAGCAGGTCTGATAACTGCAGACTCTACCTCCTGTAGTTTAGAGACTGGAGGTACCAGCAGGTCTGATAACTGCAGACTCTACCTCCTGTAGTTTAGAGACTGTAGGTACCAGCAGGTCTGATAACTGCAGACTCTACCTCCTGTAGTTTAGAGACTGTAGGTACCAGCAGGTCTGATAACTGCAGACTCTACCTCCTGTAGTTTAGAGACTGTAGGTACCAGCAGGTCTTATAACTGCAGACTCTACCTCCTGTAGGACATTTAGAGACTGTAGGTACCAGCAGGTCTGATAACTGCAGACTCTACCTCCTGTAGTTTAGAGACTGGAGGTACCAGCAGGTCTGATAACTGCAGACTCTACCTCCTGTAGTTTAGAGACTGTAGGTACCAGCAGGTCTGATAACTGCAGACTCTACCTCCTGTAGTTTAGAGACTGTAGGTACCAGCAGGTCTGATAACTGCAGACTCTACCTCCTGTAGTTTAGAGACTGTAGGTACCAGCAGGTCTGATAACTGCAGACTCTACCTCCTGTAGGACATTTAGAGACTGTAGGTACCAGCAGGTCTGATAACTGCAGACTCTGCCTCCTGTAGGACATTTAGAGACTGTAGGTACCAGCAGGTCTGATAACTGCAGACTCTACCTCCTGTAGTTTAGAGACTGTAGGTACCAGCAGGTCTGATAACTGCAGACTCTACCTCCTGTAGGACATTTAGAGACTGTAGGTACCAGCAGGTCTGATAACTGCAGACTCTACCTCCTGTAGTTTAGAGACTGTAGGTACCAGCAGGTCTGATAACTGCAGAATCTACCTCCTGTAGGACATTTAGAGACTGTAGGTACCAGCAGGTCTGATAACTGCAGACTCTACCTCCTGTAGTTTAGAGACTGTAAGTACCAGCAGGTCTGATAACTGCAGACTCTACCTCCTGTAGTTTAGAGACTGTAGGTACCAGCAGGTCTGATAACTGCAGACCCTACCTCCTGTAGTTTAGAGACTGTAGGTACCAGCAGGTCTGATAACTGCAGACTCTACCTCCTGTAGTTTAGAGACTGTAGGTACCAGCAGGTCTGATAACTGCAGACTCTACCTCCTGTAGGACATTTAGAGACTGTAGGTACCAGCAGGTCTGATAACTGCAGACTCTGCCTCCTGTAGGACATTTAGAGACTGTAGGTACCAGCAGGTCTGATAACTGCAGACTCTACCTCCTGTAGGACATTTAGAGACTGTAGGTACCAGCAGGTCTGATAACTGCAGACTCTACCTCCTGTAGGACATTTAGAGACTGTAGGTACCAGCAGGTCTGATAACTGCAGACTCTACCTCCTGTAGTTTAGAGACTGGAGGTACCAGCAGGTCTGATAACTGCAGACTCTACCTCCTGTAGGACATTTAGAGACTGTAGGTACCAGCAGGTCTGATAACTGCAGACTCTACCTCCTGTAGGACATTTAGAGACTGTGGGTACCAGCAGGTCTGATAACTGCAGACTCTACCTCCTGTAGGACATTTAGAGACTGTAGGTACCAGCAGGTCTGATAACTGCAGACTCTACCTCCTGTAGTTTAGAGACTGTAGGTACCAGCAGGTCTGATAACTGCAGACTCTACCTCCTGTAGTTTAGAGACTGTAGGTACCAGCAGGTCTGATAACTGCAGACTCTATCTCCTGTAGTTTAGAGACTGTAGGTACCAGCAGGTCTGATAACTGCAGACTCTACCTCCTGTAGTTTAGAGACTGTAGGTACCAGCAGGTCTGATAACTGCAGACTCTACCTCCTGTAGTTTAGAGACTGTAGGTACCAGCAGGTCTGATAACTGCAGACTCTACCTCCTGTAGGACATTTAGAGACTGTAGGTACCAGCAGGTCTGATAACTGCAGACTCTACCTCCTGTAGGACATTTAGAGACTGTAGGTACCAGCAGGTCTGATAACTGCAGACTCTACCTCCTGTAGTTTAGAGACTGTAGGTACCAGCAGGTCTGATAACTGCAGACTCTACCTCCTGTAGGACATTTAGAGACTGTAGGTACCAGCAGGTCTGATAACTGCAGACTCTGCCTCCTGTAGGACATTTAGAGACTGTAGGTACCAGCAGGTCTGATAACTGCAGACTCTACCTCCTGTAGGACATTTAGAGACTGTAGGTACCAGCAGGTCTGATAACTGCAGACTCTACCTCCTGTAGGACATTTAGAGACTGTAGGTACCAGCAGGTCTGATAACTGCAGACTCTACCTCCTGTAGTTTAGAGACTGGAGGTACCAGCAGGTCTGATAACTGCAGACTCTACCTCCTGTAGGACATTTAGAGACTGTAGGTACCAGCAGGTCTGATAACTGCAGACTCTACCTCCTGTAGGACATTTAGAGACTGTGGGTACCAGCAGGTCTGATAACTGCAGACTCTACCTCCTGTAGGACATTTAGAGACTGTAGGTACCAGCAGGTCTGATAACTGCAGACTCTACCTCCTGTAGTTTAGAGACTGTAGGTACCAGCAGGTCTGATAACTGCAGACTCTACCTCCTGTAGTTTAGAGACTGTAGGTACCAGCAGGTCTGATAACTGCAGACTCTATCTCCTGTAGTTTAGAGACTGTAGGTACCAGCAGGTCTGATAACTGCAGACTCTACCTCCTGTAGTTTAGAGACTGTAGGTACCAGCAGGTCTGATAACTGCAGACTCTACCTCCTGTAGGACATTTAGAGACTGTAGGTACCAGCAGGTCTGATAACTGCAGACTCTACCTCCTGTAGGACATTTAGAGACTGTAGGTACCAGCAGGTCTGATAACTGCAGACTCTACCTCCTGTAGTTTAGAGACTGTAGGTACCAGCAGGTCTGATAACTGCAGACTCTACCTCCTGTAGTTTAGAGACTGTAGGTACCAGCAGGTCTGATAACTGCAGACTCTACCTCCTGTAGTTTAGAGACTGTAGGTACCAGCAGGTCTGATAACTGCAGACTCTACCTCCTGTAGTTTAGAGACTGTAGGTACCAGCAGGTCTGATAACTGCAGACTCTACCTCCTGTAGTTTAGAGACTGTAGGTACCAGCAGGTCTGATAACTGCAGACTCTACCTCCTGTAGTTTAGAGACTGTAGGTACCAGCAGGTCTGATAACTGCAGACTCTACCTCCTGTAGGACATTTTTAGACTGTAGGTACCAGCAGGTCTGAAAACTGCAGACTCTACCTCCTGTAGGACATTTAGAGACTGTAGGTACCAGCAGGTCTGATAACTGCAGACTCTACCTCCTGTAGGACATTTAGAGACTGTAGGTACCAGCAGGTCTGATAACTGCAGACTCTACCTCCTGTAGGACATTTAGAGACTGTAGGTACCAGCAGGTCTGATAACTGCAGACTCTACCTCCTGTAGTTTAGAGACTGTAGGTACCAGCAGGTCTGATAACTGCAGACTCTACCTCCTGTAGTTTAGAGACTGTAGGTACCAGCAGGTCTGATCACTGCAGACTCTACCTCCTGTAGTTTAGAGACTGTAGGTACCAGCAGGTCTGATAACTGCAGACTCTACCTCCTGTAGTTTAGAGACTGTAGGTACCAGCAGGTCTGATAACTGCAGACTCTACCTCCTGTAGTTTAGAGACTGTAGGTACCAGCAGGTCTGATAACTGCAGACTCTACCTCCTGTAGTTTAGAGACTGTAGGTACCAGCAGGTCTGATAACTGCAGACTCTACCTCCTGTAGTTTAGAGACTGGAGGTACCAGCAGGTCTGATAACTGCAGACTCTACCACCTGTAGTTTAGAGACTGTAGGTACCAGCAGGTACGAGTCCAGGCTGAAGAAGCCCCTCTCTGGTGTGTAACGGGTGAGGGGGGAGATCTGTGACCAGGGAATGGGTCCTCCTCGTCAGAGGAGCGGGGAGAAGGAGGAGAAGGAGGAGGGGGAGAAGGAGGGGGAGGAGGAGGAGGAGGAGGACGGGGGAGGAGGAGGGAGGAGGAGGGAGCAGGGAGGAGGAGGGAGGAGGAGGGGGAGGAGGAGGAGGGAGGAGGGAGGAGGAGGGAGGAGGGAGGAGGAGGAGGAGGGAGGAGGAGGAGGGAGGAGGAGGGAGGAGGGAGGAGGAGGAGGGAGGAGGGAGGAGGAGGAGGGAGGAGGGAGGAGGAGGAGGAGGGAGGAGGAGGAGGAGGGAGGAGGAGGAGGGGGAGGAGGGAGGAGGGAGGAGGAGGAGGAGGGAGGAGGAGGAGGGAGGAGGAGGAGGGAGGAGGAGGAGAACGTCTGAAGAGGCTCAGAGGGATTTTACATTCTCAGCATGGGATGAAATCCTGATCCAGGTTTCTGTTTGTTCATCATGAGTCTGGTTCTGATCCAGGTTTCTGTTTGTTCATCATGAGTCTGGTTCTGATCCAGGTTTCTGCCTGTTCATCATGAGTCTGGTTCTGATCCAGGTTTCTGCCTCTTCATCATGAGTCTGGTTCTGATCCAGGTTTCTGTCTCTGTCACACACACAAAGACACAGACTATCAGAACCAGGTTTTCCTGGCTCCCTCAGCTACCAGGCCATATGTTGGTCTGCACTGGGATTTGAACCGGCGACCCTGCTGCCCCTGATTATGGATGGACTGAAATCCATTCAGGTGATTTTGAAGTGACACAAAATGAAATAACTCTCCCCCCACCTGTAACCTCTCAACCCCCCCCCCCCCCCCTCTCTGATCAGCTTTCAGCTTTGCCTCTTGCTCGGCGGCGGCGGCGGCGGTCGTCCCTTAATGGCCCTCTGAGACTGATGTGGGATCCTGAGAGGACGGCGTGCTCTCTTGTCTGTGGCGCTCTGCTCTTTGTCAGACAGGCAGGAGCCCACCAGCATCTTCCTCACTGTCAAAGACCGCTGTCTTCTGATTGGCTGAACTCAGAACTCATGGCCGATCCCTCATTGGCTCCTCCCATGACGAATGGTCCGGCTGACAGCCAATGGGGCCAGAGCAGGGTGAAGAGGCATATTTGTGGCATGTGTGAGGAGAGTGAGACGAGAGCAGCGCTCCTTCATTTATAAGAGTTCCTCCTGAAGCTCTGCGAGTAGAGTTATGTGTTGGAGGAAGGCCGTGGCCTAGAAACAGGACATCAATCAAGACCCCCCCCCCCGCCCAGCGCCCCCCAACCCTAACCCTCCATTAGAGGCAAACCAGGAAGACGGATCATGTGACTGAAGAATGCTTCATATCAGCCATCTACCCATCCTTCACCCCCCCCTCCATCTGTCTGCAGTACATACACCTACCCCCCCCCCTCCATCTGTCTGCAGTACATACACCTACCCCCCCCCCCCCCCTCCATCTGTCTGCAGTACATACACCTACCCCCCCCCCCCCCCCCCCAAACCCTCAGTCCGTCTCTATTATCCTGAATGAAGATGGATGTGAGCTCTGTATGTGCAGGAATCAGACAGAAATAGAAACACACTCTTTATCAGCACAAACACGCAGCGAGGTCGAGAGGAAGCCGTGACGTCCTGTCATGGAGGCCGAACACGCAGGAAGCCGTGACGTCCTGTCATGGAGGCCGAACACGCAGGAAGCAGCACGAGACGCCTTACAGGCCTGATACGGAGACGCAGAGCAACTAATCACATGGACAGGTCTTACTCTGGAGACATGATGCCACACACGGCTGGGAGGTTTGAAAGTCTGAGCACCCAAAGATAAAACGGGAGGCAGCGACTCCCTCCTGGCTCACGCTCACCTGCTGCACTTTTAATACACAGGTGGACATTTTAACATAGAGCTCTATGGAGACTGTAGTTTTTTCACCTAAAGACTAATGTGGAGTCTCTTAGGTTCTTTCCTGTGTTGTTACTGTACACACTGACTTTCATCTGGGAAACACACACACACACACACACACACACAAACAAACGCACACACCAGCATACTCAGTATGTTTTTATATGATCTCTCTCTCTCTCTCTCTCTGTCTCTCTCTGTCTCTCTCTCTGTCTCTCTCTCTGTCTCTCTCTCTGTCTCTCTCTCTCTCTGTCTCTCTCTCTGTCTCTCTCTCTGTCTCTCTCTCTCTCTCTGTCTCTCTTTCTCTCCCTCTGTCTCTCTCTCTCTTTCTCTCCCTCTCCCTCTCTCTGTCTCTCTCTCTTTCTCTCCCTCTGTCTCTCTCTCTCTCTCTCTCTCTCTCTGTCTCTCTCTCTGTCTCTCTCTCTCTGTCTCTCTCTCTCTGTCTCTCTCTCTCTCTCTCTCTGTCTCTCTCTCTTTCTCTCCCTCTGTCTCTCTGTCTCTCTCTCTCTCTCTCTCTCTCTCTCTCGTGTTTTACATCTCACCTTCTTAACCAGTTCTTGAACACTGACAACATGCCTTTGAGCAAGGCACATGTAGAACAGGCAGAAACCTGGATCAGAACCAGACTCATGTAGACCAGGCAGAAACCTGGATCAGAACCAGACTCATGTAGACCAGGCAGAAACCTGGATCAGAACACATCCACAAAGGTAAATATTTATCCAGCAGGGTTTTTTAAGGTCTGTAAATCTGCTGCTGCTTTGATGTCTTATCTCTGTATCTCTCACTGCTCATAATCAAACTCACAGCTGAAGAATTTTAATCAATAATAATACTTTAAACCGCTCAAACTGACCTACACACACACACACACACACACACACACACACAGAGCTGAATTTCAGTACAGGGAGAATAAACTCACTGTGATTGAAACCCTGATCCCTGAACAAGCAGTGATTGTCCAAAAGATCCAAACATTCAAAGCTCACCGACCCTAAACAGATTTATTTGAGCTTTGATTGAAAGTTAAGAAAAGTGAAACTAAATGAAAACTGATAACAGACTAAGTTCACACAGTGTGAAACAGCAAAGACAGTCAGTGTCGTTAGCACTCAGAGTAGAAGATAGCTCCTCTTCTCTCAATGTCTGTCTGATGGATGATGCTGGGTGAAAGTGATCAGTCTTTACAGCAGCAGCTCTGTACATAGGTGGAAATCACAGGGGGGGTGCAGGGGGTCCCCCTTAGTAAGCTGTTAGTTAGTTCGTTACTTGTGAAGTTATTTAGTTGTTAGTTAGTTGGTTAGTTTAAGTTTGTTGTTAGTAGTTAATTAATTAGTTAGTTAGTTGGTTAGCTTTTAGTTGGTTTGTTTGATAGTTAGTTGTTAGTTTGTTGATAGTTAGTTGATAGTTAGTTGTTAGTTGGTTAGCTAGTTGTTCGTTAGTTAGTTGTTAGTTAGTTAGTTAGTTGTTAGTTAGTTAGTTGTTAGTTAGTTAGTTAGTTGTTCGTTAGTTGTTTGTTAATTGTTTGTTAGTTAGTTGTTAGTTGGTTGTTTGTTAGTTAGTTAGCTAGTTGTTAGTTAGTTAGTTGTTTGTTAATTGTTTGTTAGTTAGTTGTTAGTTGGTTGTTTGTTAGTTAGTTAGCTAGTTGTTAGTTAGTTAGTTGTTCGTTAGTTGTTTGTTAATTGTTTGTTAGTTAGTTGTTAGTTGTTTGTTAGTTAGTTAGCTAGTTGTTAGTTAGTTAGTTGTTCGTTAGTTGTTTGTTAATTGTTTGTTAGTTAGTTGTTCGTTAGTTGTTTGTTAATTGTTTGTTAGTTGGTTGTTTGTTAGTTAGTTAGTTGTTAGTTAGTTAGTTGTTCGTTAGTTGTTTGTTTGTTTGTTGTTCGTTAGTTGTTAGTTGGTTGTTTGTTAGTTAGTTAGCTAGTTGTTAGTTAGTTAGTTGTTCGTTAGTTGTTTGTTAATTGTTTGTTAGTTAGTTGTTCGTTAGTTGTTTGTTAATTGTTTGTTAGTTGGTTGTTTGTTAGTTAGCTAGTTGTTAGTTAGTTAGTTGTTCGTTAGTTGTTTGTTTGTTTGTTGTTAGTTAGTTGTTAGTTGGTTGTTTGTTAGTTAGTTAGCTAGTTGTTAGTTAGTTAATTGTTCGTTAGTTGTTTGTTAATTGTTTGTTAGTTAGTTGTTAGTTGGTTGTTTGTTAGTTAGTTAGCTAGCTAGTTGTTAGTTAGTTAGTTGTTCGTTAGTTGTTTGTTAATTGTTTGTTAGTTTGTTGTTAGTTGGTTGTTTGTTAGTTAGTTAGCTAGCTAGTTGTTAGTTAGTTAGTTGTCCCCTTCTATATGGAAGTGAGATATCCGCCCTTGGTTCTGAATCAGACTTTAAAGTGGGAAGCTGTACCTTCAAGGTGGTTCTGGGATAAAGTGGACCTTTATGTGCAGAGTGAATTTAAAACTGAATACAGTTAAGTAATGGTAAAAGTTTGTTGTGGCAACGTTCATTAGCATATAAAGTAAAGCAGAGCTACTTCCTGATGGGTGATTGATATTATTAAATATATTTGCAAACATTGTTTTTACCCTCATTTGGTGAGATCTGATTTTGTACCCTGTTCTTGCACCCTTTTAAAACTTATGGGGATCATGTTTTCAGTCCAGTTGACATCATTCGTTGTGTTCAGCAGTTTGTGGAGAAGCCTGGTGAAAGTCATCTTTACTTCCAACAAGTAAACCCTGAAGTTCTTGTCCACATTTTCAGCTTCCTCCTCTCATAGAGAGCATACAGCATGGATATAAAGGATCTGTTCCCACACAAGCAGAGAATGATTAGTGTGATTGTTTCGCCTTTGGCCCCCTCTGCAGATTAGCTAAATGCTGTTTATATAAGAGAGAGGTGGATTCTATGATTTACAGGCCTGTGAGTGTTTAAATGATGGCTGCTGCAGGTCAAGGTAATGATCATAAATAAGAGGAGGAGGAGAAGGAGTAGAGAGCAAGAGATCAAAACAAGTGTGAGTACAGCTAAACATTCTTGCAGCAGGGTTTTTCGTAAGCTACAAGACAATAGTGAGCTCTCTGAACAGCTGGTGATATGCACCTGAATCTGTTATTAGGACATGTTGGGGTTTATTCACAAATCGGAAGTTACAAAAATTTTAAGAAAATGTTTCAGACTTGACCTAGGCTGCATGTCTTCAGATTAAAGGTATAACTGAGAGGAGTAAACACATCATTAAAGTGGTTACCCCCCTGATTGTCTTTAATTTATTCCCTCAGTTAACAAAAGGAGTTCATGGTCTTAAGTCTTCTTCCACACAACAGGATGTTTGTTCAGTAAATATTGGTCCATGACCATTTCTTTTTTCAGACATATAATGTCAGAGTAGATGTAGCTCTTCACCTGACAGTTTCGGTGAATGTCTCGCCTTCTTCAGAGTGTCTCACTGACAGCGTGTGATGTGTCAGCTGGCAAGGCTGTCAGATCCACCAGTCTGACCACGCCCACACCAAAACAGCCGTGTCGTGGCCAGCCAAATAGACCCGACCACCCTACTAGGCGTGCCCCGTCCCAGTCCATGACATGTATGTTTCTTTTGCAGTGGTTGGATATTGCCAATTTGAGATTTTCCTGTAGTGCCGTTTCCTTTTCACATTCCTTCTGGCGTTCTTTTTTCCTTGTGTGAAACGGTCTTCCTGTCTCCCCGATGTACATTATGTGTTATTGCAAGAGTTGCATGGTATTTCGAATATGACATTGCACTTATTTTCCCCTTGAATTTTGTCTTTGGGGTGTACCAGAAGTTGCTGTCCAGTTTGGTGTGTGGTTTTAGTTTAGTTTATTAGTTTAGATGTCAGGGACCATTGTGAGAAATTACATAGACTTCCAGGAGCCACCAAATGGTCTGTAAGAACAGAGGTGTCAGAGAGCTACAGGAGGGCATCCTCCTTCTCAGACAACACCATACAAATGTAAATACAGATGTCATTTCAATATCAGCAAAGAGTCACTGTCTCCAGAAGGACAGGATACAGTAACTTCAAAGTATTATTGTAATGTAAAGATCACCATTGGTCACTGTAAGGTCACCTCCTCTCTGGATTGCATATAAGGATTTGAAATGTGAAGGTTCGAGAGAGAACGCTGCAGACTGCGGCCTCCTCTCCACGCTGCGTGTTATTAAAGAGATCTGATTCAAGCGCCGAAGTCGGAAGTTCTTCTGAGATTTAGCAACTCTCCACCTCACAAAGGAGAATTTCCTCGACACCATGTACAAACAATAACATTAATCTCACAGAGAAAATATGCTTCGTACCAGATTATAGCAGTTTGCTAATTTCCATTTACAGTCCCTGGGCAGGTCAACACAGGATACATACACAATACAATAAAATTTATAAATTCATATCATATCACAATACACGTATGCTAAGACTCCACACAAAGGCTTAATTTTAAAATAATGTTTGCATCGTTAAAGTTAAAATACTGAATATTAACAGGAAATACATGCAGGAAAAATACAATTAATGAGAGCATGATTGATTGTTTACAATCTATGTTTTTACATGTTTGTAAATAGATGGAAGTCAGTGTTTACTTTGAGTTCATGGGGGATATTGTTCCATTCTTTTATGGCTTTGTATGAGAAAGAGGACTGACCGAATGCAGATCCTCTCTTGGGGACTCTGCACTCCCCCCTAGTGGTGGAACTTGTGGTTCTGCAGGTGGTTTCAGAGCAGAGCTGGACAAAGCTTTTCAGGGGAGTGGGAGCAGCTTTGTGTATGATTTTGTTGAGCATCCAGATATTTGAAAATCAAATTAAATTTTCAAAATTTAACAGTTTGTATTGACTATGTGACAATTTTCTGACTAGAACGAGGAAAAGGGACCACATGACTCCTGTATTGGCTTCTCTCCATTGGCTCCCTATAAAATCTAGAATAGAATTTAAAATCCTTCTGCTCACCTACAAAGCTCTAAACCAGGGGTGTCAAACTCCAGTCCTGGAGGGCCGGTCTCCTCAGACTGTTAGATGTCTCCCTGCTTGGACGCAGCTGAATCCAATGAGTGACTCGTTATCAGGCTTCTGCAGAGCTTGATGACAACACGTTGGTTTAAAGCAGGTGAGTTAGAGCAGGGAGACGTCTAAAAGTCTGAGGAGGCCGGCCCTCGAGGACTGGAGTTTGACACCTGTGCTCTAAACGGTCAGGCACCATCCTATCTTAAAGAGTTAATTGTACCGTACTATCCATCAGGAACATTACGTTCCCAGAATGCAGGCCTGCTCGTGGTGCCTATAGTCTCTAAAAGTACTATGGGAGGTAGAGCCTTTAGTTATCAGGCTCCTCTGGAATCGTCTACCAGTCGGGGTCCGGGAGGCAGACACACTAGGTACTTTTAAGAATAGACTTCAAACTTTTCTTTGTGATAAATCTTATAGTTAGGGCTGGCTTAGGACCAGCTCATAGTTATGCTGCTATAGGCCTAGACTACCGGGGGAACTGGCACCAGGATCTCTGATCTCTCTCTCCCTCTCTCTCTCCCAGCTTTCATATCTTATTGCTGCTCGTCTCTATCTTTATATTCTAACCTCTCCTTTTTCTGGGAGCTCCTGAGCTCTCTTAGGTTCCTTGGGACTGTTGGTGAGGATGGCTTCAAGTCCTGAGGTCACTACCTTCAAGTCCTGAGGTCACTGCCTTCAAGTCCTGAGGTCACTGCCTTCAAGTCCCGAGGTCACTGCCTTCAAGTCCCGAGGTAACTGCCTTCAAGTCCTGAGGTCACTGCCTTCAAGTCCTGAGGTCACTACCTTCAAGTCCCGAGGTAACTACCTTCAAGTCCTGAGGTCACTCAATCTTTATTTATTTATATAGCGTCAATTCATAACAGGCGTTATCTCAAGACACTTTACAAAAGCAGGTAAAGGACCTTACTGTTTGTCTGTTAACATTAACAAAAGAGCAGGTAACAAGACCATGCTCATCATTATGTTTACATAAAGCAGGTAGGACCTTACTGATGGATATATTACAAGAGCTCAGCTTAATCCGTCATAGCGTGGCAAGAAACAACTTCCTTTTAACAGGCAGAAATCTTCAGCAGACCCGGATCATGACGGAACAGCCATCTGCTGGTCACTGCCTTCAAGTCCTGAGGTCACTGCCTTCAAGTCCTGAGGTCACTACCTTCAAGTCCTGAGGTCACTGCCTTCAAGTCCTGAGGTCACTACCTTCAAGTCCTGAGGTCACTGCCTTCAAGTCCTGAGGTCACTACCTTCAAGTCCTGAGGTCACTACCTTCAAGTCCCGAGGTCACTACCTTCAAGTCCTGCTGTCACTGAGTCCACATCCTGCTCTTACTACATCCAAGTCCTCTGTCACTAAGCCCAAGTCCTACTGTCACTACTTCCAAGTCCTGCTCTCACTAAGTCCAAGTCCTACTGTCACTACTTCCAAGTCCTGCTGTCACTACTTCCAAGTCCTGCTCTCACTAAGTCCAAGTCCTACTGTCACTACTTCCAAGTCCTGCTCTCACTAAGTCCAAATCCTACTGTCACTACATCCAAGTCCTGCTGTCACTACTTCCAAGTCCTGCTCTCACTAAGTCCAAGTCCTGCTGTCACTACTTCCAAGTCCTGCTCTCACTAAGTCCAAGTCCTACTGTCACTACATCCAAGTTCTGGTGTCACTACATCCAAGTCCTCTGTCACTACTTCCAAGTCCTGCTGTCACTACATCCAAGTCCTCTGTCACTAAGTCCAAGTCCTGCTGTCACTACATCCAAGTTCTGGTGTCACTACATCCAAGTCCTCTGTCACTATTTCCATGTTCTGGTGTCACTACATCCAAGTCCTCTGTCACTATTTCCATGTTCTGGTGTCACTACATCCAAGTCCTCTGTCACTACTTCCAAGTCCTGATGTTACAACGTCCAAGTCCTGCTGTCACTGAGTCCTCATCCTGCTCTCACTACATCCAAGTCCTCTGTCACTAAGTCCAAGTCCTGCTGTCACTACATCCAAGTCCTGCTCTGACTAAGTCCAAGTCCTCTATCACTAAGTCCAAGTCCTGCTGTCACTACATCCAAGTCCTGCTCTCACTAAGTCCAAGTCCTGCTGTCACTACATCCAAGTCCTGCTGTCACTAAGTCCAAGTCCTGCTCTCACTAAGTCCAAGTCCTCTATCACTAAGTCCATGTCCTACTGTCACTACATCCAAGTCCTGCTCTCACTAAGTCCAAGTCCTGCTCTCACTAAGTCCAAGTCCTGCTCTCACTAAGTCCAAGTCCTGCTCTCACTAAGTCCAAGTCCTGCTCTCACTAAGTCCAAGTCCTCTATCACTACATCCAAGTCCTGCTCTCACTAAGTCCAAGTCCTCTATCACTACATCCAAGTCCTGCTGTCACTAAGTCCAAGTCCTGCTGTCACTAAGTCCAAGTCCTCTGTCTGATTTATTCTGTGAACATTTAGAATCACAAACAAGAACTGCATAAATCTCGCCCTGTGTTTTTCTTTTTCCTGCTCTCAGTACTTCCTGCTCATATGTAAAAGCAGTTTATCAGATGTCACCAGATTTCCATGAAAAGATTTAGCCGGATGCAGATGCACACACACAGTCTGTGCTCAGGTGTGTGTTATTAAACCATGAGGCCCTTGAGACAGTCTCACCCTGTTAAACACACACTCACACAGTCTGTGATAGCATTGTAGCTGTGTTTGTTCGTCTTACTCATGGTACTCCCGGCCGGCTGCAGAGCTCTCATTGTGTAACTGCACCACATGAAAATAAATATTAAACTTCACCCACAGACTGACCTGAGCTCCTGCTCCGACTCAGAACTCAGAACTCGGGGAAAAAGTCAGAAACATTAGAGAAAAAATGTTTGAAGACTTTTTGAGATTTAAAAAGATTTAAACTGAAGACATTAAACATGTAAAACTCGCCCACAGAGAGCTGAGGAAGAGAGAGGACAGGGCTTAACCTTTGATCTCTGTTTGACCCTGCACACTCTTTGATATTCATTGAAAAACTAGGCTCAATCTCAGTTCCCTTATTTGCACCGAGTGTCCTCCGAGTTGTCTGGTGTCATTGAAAATGATTGATTAGAATCTAAATGATGAAACTTTGTGAAGATAAATAAGTGAGAATATAAAACGGAGCAGGGTATTCTGGGTAACCTCTGTGGTTATAAACAGGAGGCTTACCCTGCTCTCTGTATGCCCTCTTGTGGAGGAAACCTCACATTACATGACATCCAGACACACTTTAGGGAGTGTCTGGATGCTTTGGAGAAATTTTAGGATTAATTGGTCCAAAACTGAGAGAAACAGATTTTAAATTTCTCTATTTCTCTTCTATTAACTGCCTCAAAAGTTTCTCCATTCTGGTGAGTCATGGACAGTCTCTGAGGTCTGAGTCCTGTACATGATTCCTATTTGAGCAGGGACCAGCTGTCTGAATGCTGCGATAGATGTCGATGATGATGATGATGATGGTAGATGGTGATGGTAGATGATGATGATGGTAGATGGTAGATGATGATGATGGTAGATGGTGATGGTAGATGATGATGATGGTAGATGGTGATGATGGTGATGATGGTAGATGGTGATGATGGTAGATGGTGATGATGGTGATGATGGTAGATGGTGATGATGGTAGATGGTGATGATGGTGATGATGGTGATGATGGTAGATGGCGATGATGGTAGATGGTGATGATGGGAGATGGTGATGATGGTGATGATGGTAGATGGTGATGATGGTGATGATGGTAGATGGTGATGATGATGATGGTAGATGGTAGATGGTGATGATGGTAGATGATGATGATGGTAGATGGTGATGGTAGATGGTGATGATGGTAGATGGTGATGATGGTGATGATGGTAGATGGCGATGATGGTAGATGGTGATGATGGTAGATGGTGATGATGATGGTGATGATGATGATGATAGGTGGCAATGATGATTGATGATGATTATGGTAGATGATGATGGTAGATGATGATGATGGTAGATGGTGATGATGATGGTGATGATGGTGATGATGATGATGGTAGATGGTGATGATGGTAGATGGCGATGATGGTAGATGGTGATGGTAGATGGTGATGATGGTAGATGATTATGGTTGATGATGATGGTAGATGGTGATGATGGTAGATGGTGATGATGGTAGATGGTGATGATGGTAGATGGTGATGATGGTAGATGGCGATGATGGTAGATGATGATGGTAGATGGCGATGATGGTAGATGGTGATGATGATGGTGATGATGATGATGATAGGTGGCAATGATGATTGATGATGATTATGGTAGATGATGATGGTAGATGGTGATGATGGTAGATGGTGATGATGGTAGATGGAGATGATGGTAGATGGTGATGATGGTAGATGGCGATGATGGTAGATGGCGATGATGGTAGATGGTGATGGTAGATGGTGATGATGGTAGATGATTATGGTTGATGATGATGGTAGATGGTGATGATGGTAGATGATTATGGTAGATGATGATGGTAGATGATGATGGTAGATGGTGATGGTAGATGGTGATGGTAGATGGTGATGATGGTAGATGATGATGGTAGATGGCGATGGTAGATGATGATGGTAGATGGTGATGATGGTAGATGGAGATGATGGTAGATGGCGATGATGGTAGATGGTGATGGTGGTAGATGGTGATGATGGGAGATGGTGATGATGGTAGATGGCGATGATGGTAGATGGTGATGATGGTAGATGATGATGATGGTAGATGGTGATGGTAGATGGTGATGATGGTATATGGTGATGATGGTGATGATGGTAGATGGTGATGATGGTAGATGGTGATGATGATGGTAGATGGTGATGGTAGATGATGATGGTAGATGGTGATGGTAGATGGCGATGATGGTAGATGATGATGGTAGATGGTGATGATGGTAGATGGTGATGATGGTAGATGGTGATGATGGTAGATGGTGATGGTAGATGGCGATGATGGTAGATGGTGATGATGGTGATGATGGTAGATGGCGATGATGGTAGATGGTGATGATGGTAGATGGTGATGATGGTAGATGGTGATGATGGTAGATGGTGATGATGATGGTGATGATGATGATGATAGGTGGCAATGATGATTGATGATGATTATGGTAGATGATGATGGTAGATGGTGATGATGGTAGATGGTGATGATGGTAGATGGTGATGATGGTAGATGGAGATGATGGTAGATGGTGATGATGGTAGATGGAGATGATGGTAGATGGTGATGATGGTAGATGGCGATGATGGTAGATGGCGATGATGGTAGATGGCGATGATGGTAGATGGTGATGGTAGATGGTGATGATGGTAGATGATTATGGTAGATGATGATGGTAGATGGCGATGATGGTAGATGGTGATGGTAGATGGTGATGATGGTAGATGATTATGGTAGATGATGATGGTAGATGGTGATGATGGTAGATGATTATGGTAGATGATGATGGTAGATGGTGATGGTAGATGGTGATGGTAGATGGTGATGATGGTAGATGATGATGGTAGATGGCGATGGTAGATGATGATGGTAGATGGTGATGATGGTAGATGGTGATGATGGTAGATGATGATGGTAGATGGCGATGGTAGATGATGATGGTAGATGGTGATGATGGTAGATGGTGATGATGGTAGATGGTGATGATGGTAGATGATGATGGTAGATGGCGATGATGGTAGATGGTGATGATGATGATGATAGGTGGCAATGATGATTGATGATGATTATGGTAGATGATGATGGTAGATGATGATGATGGTAGATGGCGATGATGGTAGATGGTGATGGTAGATGGCGATGATGGTAGATGGTGATGATGATGGTGATGATGATGATGATAGGTGGTGATGATGGTAGATGGTGATGATGATGGTAGATGGTGATGGTAGATGATGATGGTAGATGGTGATGGTAGATGGCGATGATGGTAGATGATGATGGTAGATGGTGATGATGGTAGATGGTGATGGTAGGTGGTGATGATGGTAGATGGTGATGATGGTAGATGGTGATGATGGTAGATGGTGATGATGGTCGATGGTGATGATGGTAGATGGTGATGGTAGATGGCGATGATGGTAGATGGTGATGATGGTAGATGGTGATGATGGTAGATGGTGATGATGGTAGATGGTGATGGT
>NW_027636747.1:52500-55000 GCF_947650265.1 Symphodus melops | reverse complement strand
AGTACAGTTGATCTGTGATCCATATGACCGAGTTGGGAACACGTGATCCGGTTAAACGGTCAGTTTTCTCCGTTCACTCTCTCCGTGTTTCAAGGTTCAAGGTTCAAGGTTCAAGGTTCAAGGTTCAAGGTTCTTTATTGTCAATTCCAAAATATGTCAGACGTACAGTGAAATCGAAATTACGTTTCCCCCCTTCCCACGGTGCAATGTAGATAAAAAAGGTAAATAAAATAAAACAAAAAGATAAATAATATTTACATTAATAAACCTAAATGTGCAAAAAGTACAAAGTTAAATAAAATGGAGGATAAAACAAGATTATAAGAAAAGTGAAACTTGTGCATGCGTGCAATGTGCAATAAGTGACCAGGGTTCTGTTTCAATGTTCAATGTTCGCATGTTCATGCTTCATGTTTGCAGCTAACATAGCGATAGCAACATCCAGCTAACATAGCGATAGCAACATCCAGCTAACATAGCGATAGCAACGGCCAGCTAACATAGCGATAGCAACGTCCTCTCACCGTCTCTGTAGTCTGTGAGCGCGCTGAATGCACGCGCTGCAGGAGCAGACAGAGAGACACTTCTAATAATAAACAGGCTGATTATATGAAATGTCTGATGTTGTCAAAGTTAAATCAACAGAGAATTTGTTTTAGTTTTTATTAAAGTTTCTCAATTTCCTGATCTGATAGAATGATTGATTCTGTGATTGATTCAACAGAACATAAAGCTTTCTTGATTAAATGTACAGTAACTCAAAACAGTGTTTGTAATTTCAGCCATTAAAACATGTTTGGCCTGTTTCATCTACCTGTCGCCTTGACCAGTGAATCATAAAGTTCATTATGGACCCTGTCAGTAATATGGTGAGCATCAGCAGCTGTAGAGCAGAGGTGGTTGGTTGTAACAAGCAGGCGTTACCATGGTAACTGCAAAGAAGCGGGTTTGTAGGGACGACCCGAGACGAGTTAAACCTTAATGAAGCGAAAGTATGATTTATTCGATTACTTGATTAATCGATCGGGATATTCGATTAAAATATACTAAAATATTCGATAGCTGCAGCTCTAGATACAATGTATGTCTGTGTCAGGGAGAACTAGAAGCCAACATGGCCGACATATGATAAGCAGCAGATTCAGAGCAGAGAGAGAGAGAGAGAGAGAGAGACCGATTTACGAGTTGTAATAATTTCTGCTTAACATGAACCAGGACTCTTTACTGAGAGAGTGAAACACAGGACACATTCACACTGCCTCAGTCTGCAGGAGGTTTGTGACACTCTGCTTCAGGATCCAACTCAGGTTAGAATAAGGTCAGGGTTTGAATTGGCACCGACTTCTGCAAATGTTCTGTCAAGAAAAGCTGCAGAAACGTGTGTGTGCAGACAGGTCTTTTCTTGCACAGCAGATGTGATGAGAACAGTCTCTCAGCTGACGGATCCTGACATGTTGAGTCTCTGATACACACTGATAAAACCACTGACAGTTTGCAGTGAAAGTGTCTGTGTGTGTGTCTTACATTAAAGTCCAACATGAAGTCAAACTGTCTTCAAACCCCTCAGAGACCTAAAGTACGATGTCTTCAAGATCAAAATGCCAAATAAAGATGCATGAGTCCAGACGTAGGTGGGTCTTTTTTCTAACTGAGGTTTTCCTTCAGCGTTTAAAAAATGATCCCGTCCACACACATTCAATTCAACCGCATCTTCATCCACATGAAACACAAAAACAATCTGCTGTCTGCGGTCACAAGCATGCCAAGTCCACAACGTCTGTTCTTACAATTCCTCTGCAATGAACATTTCATTAAAAGTTCTCCCACCAACCCAAAGTCTGGTCCTAAACAGGTCCATGTTGGCGGCAGGATCTGTGTAGTAACTATGTGTGAGCGTATCATTAGTATTAGTACCAGCACTACTTCAGCCTGCCATCGCACTGATCTCATGTGAACTAAAGTGACAGCCTCGCACAATGTTCAAGTAGCTGCCCAATACATTTCAAGAAAGCTTGTACGATGAGATGGCATCAGGATGAAGTCGACAGTGTTGTGTCTGATTGTCGAGAACTTCTCAATGTTCAAGTTGTTTTCTGTCTTTAAAAGGTAAATTGTAAACTAAAACCTTGAACCTGCAGATCCTGTCTGACTGCTTCAATCTCCCTGAAAAATAAATAACTTTTTATCTCTCCAATGAAGAAACAATTATACACACACACACACACACACACACACACACACACACACACAGACAGACAGACAGACAGACAGACAGACAGACAGACAGACAGACAGACAGACAGACAGACAGACAGACAGACAGACAGACAGACAGACAGACAGACACACACACTCACACACACAGACACACACACACGCACACACTCACACACACAGACGCACACACAGGCCTCAGGCTCTAACACACAAACACTGACTGATTTATTATGATTCTCACCCTTATACCTGTTAACCCTGTAACAGCAGATAACTGCAGACT
>NW_027636747.1:15000-50000 GCF_947650265.1 Symphodus melops | reverse complement strand
GGCAAAAAGAGACAGCCCCACCCCCTGCTTAACTTTAACTGCTCTGAGGGAACAAACCGGCCGTATCTAACGGCTGTATCTAACGGCTGTATGTAACGGCTGTATGTAACGGCTGTATCTAACGGCTGTATGTAACGGCTGTATCTAATGGCTGTATGTAACGGCTGTATCTAATGGCTGTATGTAACGGCTGTATCTAACGGCTGTATCTAACGATGTGTATCTAACGGCTGTATCTAATGGCTGTATGTAACGGCTGTATCTAATGGCTGTATGTAACGGCTGTATCTAATGGCTGTATGTAACGGCTGTATGTAACGGCTGTATCTAATGGCTGTATGTAACGGCTGTATCTAATGGCTGTATGTAACGGCTGTATCTAACGGCTGTATCTAACGATGTATATCTAACGGCTGTATCTAACGGCTGTATCTAATGGCTGTATCTAACGGCTGTATGTAACGGCTGTATCTAATGGCTGTATGTAACGGCTGTATCTAATGGCTGTATGTAACGGCTGTATCTAACGGCTGTATCTAACGATGTATATCTAACGGCTGTATCTAACGGCTGTATCTAATGGCTGTATGTAACGGCTGTATCTAACGGCTGTATCTAACGATGTATATCTAACGGCTGTATGTAACGGCTGTATCTAACGGCTGTATGTAACGGCTGTATCTAACGGCTGTATCTAACGGCTGTATGTAACGGCTGTATCTAACGGCTGTATCTAACGGCTGTATGTAACGGCTGTATCTAACGGCTGTAACTAATGGCTGTATCTAACGATGTGTATCTAACGGCTGTATGTAACAGCTGTATCTAACAGCTGTATCTAACGGCTGTATCTAACAATGTGTATCTAACGGCTGTATCTAACAATGTGTATATAACAGCTGTATCTAACGGCTGTATCTCACGGCTGTATGTAACGGCTGTATCTAACGGCTGTATGTAACAGCTGTATCTAACGGCTGTATGTAACAGCTGTATCTAACAGCTGTATCTAACGGCTGTATGTAACAGCTGTATCTAACGGCTGTATGTAACAGCTGTATCTAACGGCTGTATCTAACGGCTGTATCTAACGATGTGTATCTAACGGCTGTATGTAACAGCTGTATCTAACGGCTGTATCTAACGGCTGTATCTAACGATGTGTATCTAACGGCTGTATCTAACGGCTGTATGTAGCAGCTGTATCTAACGGCTGTATGTAACGGCTGTATCTAACGGCTGTATCTAACGGCTGTATCTAACGGCTGTATGTAACGGCTGTATCTAACGATGTGTATCTAACGGCTGTATGTAACAGCTGTATCTAACGGCTGTATGTAGCAGCTGTATCTAACGGCTGTATGTAACGGCTGTATCTAACGGCTGTATCTAACGGCTGTATGTAACGGCTGTATCTAACGATGTGTATCTAACGGCTGTATGTAACAGCTGTATCTAACGGCTGTATCTAACGGCTGTATCTAACGGCTGTATGTAACAGCTGTATCTAACGGCTGTATGTAGCAGCTGTATCTAACGGCTGTATGTAACAGCTGTATCTAACGGCTGTATGTAACAGCTGTATCTAACGGCTGTATGTAACAGCTGTATCTAACGGCTGTATGTAGCAGCTGTATCTAACGGCTGTATGTAACAGCTGTATCTAACGGCTGTATGTAACAGCTGTATCTAACGGCTGTATCTAACGGCTGTATGTAACGGCTGTATCTAACGGCTGTATCTAACAGCTGTATCTAACGGCTGTATCTAACGGCTGTATCTAACGATGTGTATCTAACGGCTGTATGTAACGGCTGTATCTAACGGCTGTATCTAACGGCTGTATCTAACGGCTGTATGTAACGGCTGTATCTAATGGCTGTATGTAACAGCTGTATCTAACGGCTGTATCTAATGGCTGTATGTAACAGCTGTATCTCACGGCTGTATGTAACGGCTGTATCTAATGGCTGTATGTAACAGCTGTATCTAACGGCTGTATCTAACGGCTGTATGTAACAGCTGTATCTAACGGCTGTATGTAACGGCTGTATCTAACGATGTGTATCTAACGGCTGTATCTAATGGCTGTATCTAACAGCTGTATCTAACGGCTGTATCTAACGGCTGTATGTAACAGCTGTATCTAACGGCTGTATGTAACGGCTGTATCTAACAATGTGTATCTAATGGTTGTATCTAATGGCTGTATCTAACGGGTGTATCTAACGGCTGTATCTAACGGGTGTATCTAACGGCTGTATCTAACGGCTGTATCTAACGGCTGTATCTAACGGCTGTATCTAAGGGCTGTATCTAACGGGTGTATCTAACGGGTGTATCTAACGGCTGTATCTAACGGGTGTATCTAACGGGTGTATCTAACGGCTGTATCTAACGGGTGTATCTAACGGGTGTATCTAACGGCTGTATCTAATGGCTGTATCTAACGGCTGTATCTAACGATGTGTATCTAACGATGTGTATCTAACGGCTGTATCTAATGGCTGTATCTAATGGCTATATCTAACGGCTGTATCTAATGGCTGTATCTAATGGCTATATCTAACGGCTGTATCTAACGGCGTGTATCTAACGGCTGTATCTAACGGCTGTATCTAACGGCGTGTATCTAACGGCTGTATCTAACGATGTGTATCTAACGGGTGTATCTAACGGCTGTATCTAACGGCTGTATCTAACGGCGTGTATCTAACGGCTGTATCTAACGGCGTGTATCTAACGGCTGTATCTAACGGCGTGTATCTAACGGCTGTATCTAACGGCTGTATCTAACGGCGTGTATCTAACGGCTGTATCTAACGGCGTGTATCTAACGGCTGTATCTAACGGCGTGTATCTAACGGCGTGTATCTAACGGCTGTATCTAACGGCTGTATCTAACGGCTGTATCTAACGGCTGTATCTCACGGCTGTATGTAACAGCTGTATCTAACAGTGTGTATCTCACGGTGTAGGTTGAGGGCAGGGCTTTGCGACAGGTGTACAGTGACTCAGGAGGTGGCGAAGAGAAGACAGCAGGAGTTTGAAGCTGCTCAGATGCAGAGCCTGCAGCACATTTCTCTGCTGGGTATGAACATGACATTTGACCTACAATCCATATAATCATTCTGCTCTGACCTTTGACCTCCTTTATTGTTTTTATTTACGTCACCTTTTTAAACACAAAGATGGATATATTTTAACACTGGTGTGTGTGTGTGTGTTTGCGTGTTTGTGTGTATATGCGCGTTTTTGTGTGTACGTGTGCGTTTTTGTGTGTATGTGCGCGTTTGTGCATGCGTGCATGTGCTGCAGCTGCAGAGATTAACAACCTGAAGAAAGACAACGAAAGATTGAGAGAAGAGATCCGGAGCTTGAGAGCAGCGCTCAAGTGAGTCTACGAGTCTTTTTTACTTACTGATAGAAACAGTGAGGTGTTTGAGGCAGACTGTAGCTAGGAACACTCGTCGTCAGACTGTAGTTGGGAACACTGTTCGTCAGACTGTAGTTGGGAACACTGCTCGTCAGACTGTAGCTAGGAACACCGTTCGTCAGACTGTAGTTGGGAACACTGTTCGTCAGACTGTAGCTAGGAACATTGTTCTTCAGACTGTAGCTAGGAACACTGTTCGTCAGACTGTAGCTAGGAACACTGTTCTTCAGACTGTAGCTAGGAACACTGTTCTTCAGACTGTAGCTAGGAACACCGTTCGTCAGACTGTAGTTGGGAACACTGCTCGTCAGACTGTAGTTGGGAACACTGCTCGTCAGACTGTAGCTAGGAACACCGTTCGTCAGACTGTAGTTGGGAACACTGTTCGTCAGACTGTAGCTAGGAACATTGTTCTTCAGACTGTAGCTAGGAACACTGTTCGTCAGACTGTAGTTGGGAACACTGTTCTTCAGACTGTAGCTAGGAACACTGTTCTTCAGACTGTAGCTAGGAACACCGTTCGTCAGACTGTAGTTGGGAACACTGTTCTTCAGACTGTAGCTAGGAACACTGTTCTTCAGACTGTAGCTAGGAACACTGTTCTTCAGACTGTAGCTAGGAACATTGTTCGTCAGACTGTAGCTAGGAACACTGTTCGTCAGACTGTAGTTGGGAACACTGCTCGTCAGACTGTAGCTAGGAACACCGTTCGTCAGACTGTAGTTGGGAACACTGTTCGTCAGACTGTAGCTAGGAACATTGTTCTTCAGACTGTAGCTAGGAACACTGTTCGTCAGACTGTAGTTGGGAACACTGTTCTTCAGACTGTAGCTAGGAACACTGTTCTTCAGACTGTAGCTAGGAACACCGTTCGTCAGACTGTAGTTGGGAACACTGTTCTTCAGACTGTAGCTAGGAACACTGTTCTTCAGACTGTAGCTAGGAACACTGTTCTTCAGACTGTAGCTAGGAACATTGTTCGTCAGACTGTAGCTAGGAACACTGTTCGTCAGACTGTAGCTAGGAACACTGTTCGTCAGACTGTAGCTAGGAACACTGTTCTTCAGACTGTAGCTAGGAACACTGTTCTACAGACTGTTGCTTGGAACACTGTTCTACAGACTGTTGCTTGGAACACTGTTTGTCAGACTGTAGCTAGGAACACTGTTCTTCAGACTGTAGCTAGGAACACTGTTTGTCAGACTGTAGCTAGGAAGACTGTTCTTCAGACTGTAGCTAGGAACACTGTTCTTCAGACTGTAGCTAGGAACATTGTTCTACAGACTGTAGCTAGGAACACTGTTCTTCAGACTGTAGCTAGGAACATTGTTCTTCAGACTGTAGCTAGGAACACTGTTCTTCAGACTGTAGCTAGGAACATTGTTCTTCAGACTGTAGCTAGGAACATTGTTCTTCAGACTGTAGCTAGGAACATTGTTCTTCAGACTGTAGCTAGGAACATTGTTCTTCAGACTGTAGCTAGTCACTCTGTTTAAAACAGAGATCACAGTGACCTGTCCTCCTCCAGCAGCACGGAGGTCAAATCCGGCAGCTCCCCTGACCTTTCCCCCTCCTCTGGACCCGTGACCATCGTCCACAGCAGCAGTCATCCAGCAGGGGGCGACGTTTCAGTGAAAACAGAGACGGAGCAGCCAGCTGAAGGTGAGGAGGAGGAGGAAGGAGGTGTTGTGTTTGAGCTGATCATGATGGTGAAGATTGTCTGTTTGTGATCACACAGAGAGTGAAGTCAGACGGTGGAGAGGAAACAACAGGAACACCCTTGTAAGTTTATATTTCAGATTTTTCACTGTTTGCTGCAGACGCATTTGACTTCATGACGGGAGAAAAGATCCCAACATCAGTCCAGTACGCTCTTAAAAAACAGATTTTTAATCTCAATGAGTTTTTCCTCCTGGTTAAATAAAAAAATATTTAAAATTACAAGTGACCGTTTACAATGTATCCTCATCTCTAACTCTTTATTGAATGTGCACAGAAGAGTGTTGGAGAAAGTGTTAAGTGTGTGAGCTTTTAACCATCACAAAAAGTGTTGTGCATGGTGTGTGTCCGCCCTCTCACAGGAGTCGTATAAACCTCTCACTTGTCTGACCTGGAGGACTGCACAACAGAGTGTGAGCGGAGGGGGAGAGAGGAGGTGAGACTACCAATGACCAGACGCACCAATCCAAACGCTGACAATGTTTTTATGAATTTATTCAATTTAATTATAAAAACTTTGTTTGTCTCTGGCGGCACACAGAGCAGTAAATAAACGACGGTTCACCTTTACTAAAGTTTAACTAAAAATAAAGTGTTAACAAAGGAATAAATAGTCAAGATGTTAGTACAAAGTTAAAATAAAAAAATACAAAATTAGATACAAAAGAAGGTATACAGTGGACAGTGATCGAAACAGACTCACATGCAGTAAATTATATATATACTGTATATATATATATATATATATATATATATATATATATAAAGAGAGAGACGGTGTGACCCTTCATTGCGTGTCCTGGACTTTTACTGTTTTGACCTTTGACATTAAAACTGTTTGTTTCAGAGCTCAGAGTGTAGAAGCAGTGCAGCAGAGACCCTTCCTCCCCCCTCAGACTCTGCCTCACAAAAACTCCTCGACATCATCTTCATCAGGCGGAGACGTGACCCCACATGTCTCCAAACCGTCTGTCCCCTGTCGTCCTCAGCCAATCAGAAGCAGCCCCGTTTCCCTTCCCTGGCCTCTGTCTGAGTCCTCAGACTGGGTCGGTGGTCCTGGACCCGGCCTTGTGTTCCGTCCCTTAGTGAAATCCCCACCTCTCAGATTCCCAAACCGGATCCAGACCATCCAGCAGGGCAGGAAGCAGGTCCATGGCTCTGAGTGGTCCAAACACACTCCTCTGAAGCTCCCTAAAGAGCCCACAGTGCTCTTCAGAATAAGCAGTCTCCCTGAGAGTCAGACTGACACCCAGGAGAAGAAGGAGCCCCTTTCCCCTTGGGCTGAGGGGAGCTCTGCAGACGAGCTCAAAGAGGTGTTGGAGGGGCCTCTGGACCTGTCGGAGCGAGGGAGATCCAGATCCAATGAGAACAGCAGAGATAATTCAGTTTTAACCTCTGAGAGAGTCAGAAGCAGCCCGGACCTGAAGCCTGATCAAGCAGGGGCATCATCAGCTGCCCTTCCTCCCCCCAACTCCTCCTCCTCTCCATCACCAGACCAACAACAGGATCAGGACTCCCCCATAGACCACAAGGATCTGGTAATTAATGCAGAGTATAAATAATATTATAAAAGTCCACATGAGCCGGTTTATTATGTCCCATGTTGAAGTCATTTGTGCTTATTATTCCAGTCCTACCGGCAGCTTATTGCTTATTTTAGTATCTCTATTTTATTTTACAGTCTAAATTATTTCTATAACTCTGTACTGTGTTTTAGATGGATGGATGGATGGATGGATGGATGGATGGATGGATGGATGGATGGATGGATGGATGGATGGATGGATGGATGGATGGATGGATGGATGGATAGATAGATAGATAGATAGATAGATAGATAGATAGATAGATAGATAGATAGATAGATAGATAGATAGATAGATAGATAGATAGATAGATAGATAGATGTCCCCCTCCCGTCTGTATACAATCAGCCCCAAACAAGATTTAGCAGCCCCCTATGTGACTAAGAGTAAACATACTTACAGATTAAACCTGTGCAGTTAGCATTAGACTGATGCTTTTATAATATAAATGTACATAACCTGTGAAGGAGAGAAAACTTGTGTGCTGATTAAAAGAGAGCTTTAAAGAGCCTAAGAAACAAAGTTCTGACCTTCTAGAAGCTTGTGTTGTTTGTGAGCAACGGTAACGATTGATAAAGTTTTTAACGACACTCTCAGTCTATGTCGATATTAACTTCTTCTCATGTTCAGTAAAAGGTTGATTCTTGTCACCTCTTAGTCTCCACTTGATTCATTTTCTTTAAAACACTGACAGCAGGAAAGTGGTGAAACATGTAATGATGTTCTCCTACCAGCAGGAGGCCACAGAGCGCAGCGAGGAGGTGAATGGACAGGCTGATGAGAAGAAGGTTCCTGCCCTCCCTTTACCGCTACGTCCAGGTATACAGGTCACCTTCACACCTGAGTGTCATTATATCAGCATGTGACCTCTGCACAAATGTACTCACCTGTGTGTGTGTGTGTGTGTGTGTGTGTGTGTGTGTGTGTGTGTGTGTGTGTGTGTGTGTGTGTGTGTGTGTGTGTGTGTGTGTGTGTGTGTGTGTGTGTGTGTGTCACAGTGGTGGTGTTAGAGAATCTGAACTCTGCTCTGCACAAAAAGAGATCCTCATCACACAGTAAGGTGAGAAGTCAGATAGACTGCAGGTATACAGATAGATGTTATAGATGTATGTTCACCTGTGCTTCCTCTGCATAGTCACAGTCATCCTCGCCTGCAGCAGAGACAGGAAGCAGCTGTGACAGACAGGATGAGGAGGAGAGTAACCAACGCTGCAGGAGGAAAAGGAGCTGTGAGGAGATGCAGACGGACAGAGACTCAGAAGCAGATGGTGAGAATCAGAGCAGCGTGTACGTCTTCTTCCCGTCCTGAATTTGAGCTTTACGTCGATCTTTGCATTCTCCACGGCAAACCAACAACACACAAGTGATTGTAGCCGAGCTAAAAAGCCTCTGCATGTTTCTAATAAGCTCCAGCAGCAGAAAGCTGCTCAAACTAGGATCAATGTTGGAGATGAAACATGGAGAGAGGTTAGAACGCAGAAAGCTTTACAGACCCATGCAGAGCTGGCTAAACACTGAAGCTACAGTGTCCACCACATGCAGAGCTGGCTAAACACTGAAGCTACAGTGTCCACCACATGCAGAGCTGGCTAAACACTGAAGCTACAGTGTCCACCACATGCAGAGCTGGCTAAACACTGAAGCTACAGTGTCCACCACATGCAGAGCTGGCTAAACACTGAAGCTAGTGTCCACCACATGCAGAGCTGGCTAAACACTGAAGCTACAGTGTCCACCAAATGCAGAGCTGGCTAAACACTGAAGCTACAGTGTCCACCACATGCAGAGCTGGCTAAACACTGAAGCTACAGTGTCCACCACATGCAGAGCTGGCTAAACACTGAAGCTACAGTGTCCACCACATGCAGAGCTGGCTAAACACTGAAGCTACAGTGTCCACCACATGCAGAGCTGGCTAAACAGGAAAGGTGTTTGGAGACTTCATAAAGGACTTAGGAAAGGTGTTAGGAGACTGGCCCCCCCACACCCCCAGGTAATCAGTCCATGGAGACCTGCTGCATGCAGCTCCAGAGCATGTCCTGCTTCCACCTGGGTGCGCTCGTTTTATGAACCTGTTAGTTTTAACATGAAACTGTTCAGGAAATGGACTACAAAATGCTCCTATTAACACACACACACACACACACACACACACACACACTAACACACACACGCTAACACACACACGCTAACACACATCTTCACACAGACTCTATGGATCTACAGAGAGACACTGAGGACCACTATCTACAGAGAGACTGAAGGGACAAAATAAATACAGAGAGACACTGAGGACCACTATCTACAGAGAGACTGAAGGGACAAAATAAATACAGAGAGACACTGAGGACCACTATCTACAGAGAGACTGAAGGGACAAAATAAATACATAGACACTGAGGACCACTATCTACAGAGAGACTGAAGGGACACAATAAATACAGAGACACTGAGGACCACTATCTACAGAGAGACTGAAGGGACAAAATAAATACATAGACACTGAGGACCACTATCTACAGAGAGACTGAAGGGACAAAATAAATACAGAGACACACTGAGGACCACTATCTACAGAGAGACTGAAGGGACAAAATAAATACAGAGACACACTGAGGACCACTATCTACAGAGAGACTGAAGGGACAAAATAAATACAGAGACACTGAGGACCACTATCTACAGAGAGACTGAAGGGACAAAATAAATACAGAGACACTGAGGACCACTATCTACAGAGAGACTGAAGGGACACAATAAATACAGAGAGACACTGAGGACCACTATCTACAGAGAGACTGAAGGGACAAAATAAATACAGAGAGACACTGAGGACCACTATCTACAGAGAGACTGAAGGGACAAAATAAATACAGAGAGACACTGAGGACCACTATCTACAGAGAGACTGAAGGGACAAAATAAATACAGAGAGACACTGAGGACCACTATCTACAGAGAGACTGAAGGGACAAAATAAATACAGAGAGACACTGAGGACCACTATCTACAGAGAGACTGAAGGGACAAAATAAATACATAGACACTGAGGACCACTATCTACAGAGAGACTGAAGGGACACAATAAATACAGAGACACTGAGGACCACTATCTACAGAGAGACTGAAGGGACAAAATAAATACATAGACACTGAGGACCACTATCTACAGAGAGACTGAAGGGACAAAATAAATACAGAGACACACTGAGGACCACTATCTACAGAGAGACTGAAGGGACAAAATAAATACAGAGACACACTGAGGACCACTATCTACAGAGAGACTGAAGGGACAAAATAAATACAGAGACACTGAGGACCACTATCTACAGAGAGACTGAAGGGACAAAATAAATACAGAGACACTGAGGACCACTATCTACAGAGAGACTGAAGGGACACAATAAATACAGAGAGACACTGAGGACCACTATCTACAGAGAGACTGAAGGGACAAAATAAATACAGAGAGACACTGAGGACCACTATCTACAGAGAGACTGAAGGGACAAAATAAATACAGAGAGACACTGAGGACCACTATCTACAGAGAGACTGAAGGGACAAAATAAATACAGAGAGACACTGAGGACCACGATCTACAGAGAGACTGAAGGGACAAAATAAATACAGAGACACTGAGGACCACTATCTACAGAAAGACTGAAGGGACAAAATAAATACAGAGACACTGAGGACCACTATCTACAGAGAGACTGAAGGGACAAAATAAATACAGAGACACTGAGGACCACTATCTACAGAAAGACTGAAGGGACAAAATAAATACAGAGACACTGAGGACAACTATCTACAGAGAGACTGAAGGGACAAAATAAATACAGAGAGACACTGAGGACCACTATCTACAGAGAGACTGAAGGGACAAAATAAATACAGAGACACTGAGGACCACTATCTACAGAGAGACTGAAGGGACAAAATAAATACAGAGACACTGAGGACCACTATCTACAGAGAGACTGAAGGGACAAAATAAATACAGAGAGACACTGAGGACCACTATCTACAGAGAGACTGAAGGGACACAATAAATACAGAGAGACACTGAGGACCACTATCTACAGAGAGACTGAAGGGACAAAATAAATACAGAGAGACACTGAGGACCACTATCTACAGAGAGACTGAAGGGACAAAATAAATACAGAGAGACACTGAGGACCACTATCTACAGAGAGACTGAAGGGACACAATAAATACAGAGACACACTGAGGACCACTATCTACAGAGAGACTGAAGGGACAAAATAAATACAGAGACACACTGAGGACCACTATCTACAGAGAGACTGAGGGACAAAATAAATACAGAGACACTGAGGACCACTATCTACAGAGAGACTGAAGGGACAAAATAAATACAGAGAGACACTGAGGACCACTATCTACAGAAAGACTGAAGGGACAAAATAAATACAGAGACACTGAGGACCACTATCTACAGAGAGACTGAAGGGACAAAATAAATACAGAGACACTGAGGACCACTATCTACAGAGAGACTGAAGGGACACAATAAATACAGAGACACTGAGGACCACTATCTACAGAGAGACTGAAGGGACAAAATAAATACAGAGACACTGAGGACCACTATCTACAGAGAGACTGAAGGGACAAAATAAATACAGAGACACTGAGGACCACTATCTACAGAGAGACTGAAGGGACAAAATAAATACAGAGACACTGAGGACCACTATCTACAGAGAGACTGAAGGGACAAAATAAATAACTTGAAATTAATCGTTATTAAAAAGATAACTGTGCCGTCCTCCTCGCTCTCTTCTCTTCCCTCTGTCTTTTCTTCTTCTCTTCTGATGTGAACACAAATGTTTTCTGTGTTTCCTCACAGACACTCGGCCTGAGAGAAAGATCCAGATCACAGTGAGGACTGAGGAGTGGAACACCAGCTAAGCACAAGAATACCAGATACCATCTTCTGGCCACTGGGGGCGCCAGAATCAAGTCCTTCATATGTAACCTTGGTAAAACATAAGAATGAGATATGTGTGTTACTCACACAAGACCTAAATAACGAATTTGAAGCAAATTACAGTATTATCAACAATAAGACAAAAAGATGCGATAAAATGGTCTGCAATAGTATTGGATTTTAGCTCAAGAATTGAAGTTGTGAAAGTTAATGTGTTGCCGAAGTTGCTGTACCTCTTCCTCTCATTACCAGTTAACTTAGAATAAACAAATATCTCTGCTAATCTGAGCAGGTAAAAGACCACGGGTTACATTCAAGACTCTTCAAATCAACAGGGAAAACGGAGGCCTAGCTCTCCCGAATCTGAAAGAATACTTTTATGCTGCCCAAATGAGATACATTGTGTGCAGGTGCTCTTCAGAGTACCAAGCTAGATGGAAACAAATTGAGCTGAACTTGACGCAGTCTCGACTCCAGTAACACAACATTCGTCCACAAGCTCTAGAACGTGGAGGGCATTTGGGTGGAAAAATGTGATTCGCTTTTTTGTTACACCCCAATTTAAAAATAAGCAACTCAGTACTCCTCAGCTCTGTTGGAGAGATTGTGGTCAGATAAATGCCAATCACTCTCATATCTTTTGGTTGTGTGAGAAATTGCAAATGTTCTGGGACAGAGTTATTCAGTCCTTTGAAGACGTTCTAGGCTATAAGATTCCCAGAGACCCCCGGATTTTGTACCTAAGCCTGATCCCTAATGACTTGATCCATAAGAAAGATGTTTACCTCTTTAAAATTTTGATCCTTGCTTGTAAGGTCTGTAGGTCTACAGGTCTTTATGTCTACAGGTCTGTAGGTCTGTGGGTTTGCAGGTCTGTAGGTCTGCAGGTCTACAGGTCTGTAGGTCTGTAGGTATGTAGGTATGTAGGTCTATAGGTCTGTATGTCTACAGGTCTGTAGGTCTGTAGGTTTGCAGGTCTGTAGGTCTGTAGGTCTGCAGGTCTACAGGTCTGTAGGTCTGTAGGTCTGTAGGTATGTAGGTATGTAGGTATGTAGGTCTACAGGTCTGTATGTCTGTAGGTCTACAGGTCTACATGTCTGTATGTCTACAGGTCTGTAGGTCTGCAGGTCTGCAGGTCTGCAGGTCTGCAGGGCTGTATGTCTGTAGGTCTGCAGGTTTGTATGTCTACAGGTCTGTAGGTCTGCAGGTCTGCAGGTCTGTAGGTCCATTAAACCTTCGATGGACTGAAGACCTGTCACTCGTGTGTGTGTCATACCTTTTGTGAACTGTCAGTCTAAAAATAATGTTGTATGATGAAGATAATAAAGATTATAATGATGATGTAATGCTCTCTGATGAATATATTCACAACAATATGCTGGTGTAAATGTTTCCTTCTGTCATAAAAGTTCAGAACCATGGCTTTATTTTGCCAATGAGGACATTCCATTCACCTTTCTCAGCATATAACAGCCAATGAGAGCTGGAGTATGAAGGAGGTGCCTGTCTAATGTATCTCTACCAGGACTAATTTCACAGGACTCTGCTCGTATCTGGTCAATCCAGTAGTCAATGAAATTATGAACCAGTGGACATAATGCTTCGATTGAAAGCTCTGACATTAAAGTGATGAATAAAACCACCAGAAACATCCATAATCCTTGTGTTTCTGTTTCCTGTCTAATTATTAATCTGCTGTCCCTATCTAATTATTAATCTGCAGTCCCTGTTTAATTATTAATCTGCTGTCTATGTGTCTTCATAGTCTCACGTGTCTCATTAGTCTCACCTGTGACTTCTTAACCTCACCTGTGTCTCGTTAGTCTCACCTGTGTCTCGTTAGTCTCACCTGTGTCTCGTTAGTCTCACCTGTGTCTCATTATTCTCGTTATTCTCGTTTCTCATTATTATATAGGTATCAGGGACTTTGTTTATATGTACCATTCCTTGTGTCGCCGCTGGAAGCCAGAAATTACAGAAGATGCAGTTATGAAGCTCATCCTCAGGAACATCCACCCTCGGATGGCTAGCCAGCTGCGGGGTAGAGTGAATACAGTGGATGCTCTGGTGAGACTTGGACAACAGTTGGAAAAGGACAGAGAGAAGGAAGCACGGACGGAGGCACCCCGGTGATACCACCAGATTTCCACTAAAGTTCTAAGTGGGATAAACCCTGCCCCCAACACACAGGTTTCTCCCCCCCTGTGATTCTGGAGGACACGCATCCTTACTGCTGGAGGTGTAAGGGTAGTCACGCTCCATTATCATGTCCCAATTACAACAACTCAAAGAAGGGAAAGCCTCCTTCTCAGTCACACCCTCAACAGCATCAGTCAACCGCCCAACCAGCAACCTTTCAAAGGCTCATGGAGAGAGCCCTCGGCGAACTGAGAGGCGTTGTCTGCTTTGTTTATCTGGACGACATCATCATCTTCTCCACATCCTGGGAGCAGCATTTTTTTGATGTCCAAGCTGTCCTGGACAAGCTTCGCAGAGCTGGCCTCTCTGTAAACATGAAAAAAAGCAAACTGTTCAGGACCTCACTGAAATTCCTGGGTCACATCGTATCTGCTGCTGGGGTCCATGTTGATCCGGACAAAACGGAAGCTGTGAAACATTTTCCAGCTCCAACCAACCTAAAGGCGGTGCAGAGGTTCCTTGGAATGGCGGGGTGGTACCATCGGTTCATCCCTGACTTCTCAAGGATCGCAGAGCCACTCAATGCCCTGAAGAAGAAAGGAGCCAGGTTTCGTTGGTCACCTGCTTGTCAGGTTGCATTTGACACCCTTAAAGAACATCTGGTCCATCCACCTGTACTGGGACACCCAAACTTCAATGCTCCCTTTGTGGTTTATACAGATGCCAGCGAATTAGGGCTCGGAGCAGTGTTGGTCCAGAAGTCTGATCTGGGATCAGAGGAAGTAATTGCGTTTGCCAGCCGTAACCTAATTCCAGCGGAGAAGAACTACGCCGCTACAGAACTGGAATGCTTGGCTGTGGTGTGGGCTCTGGAAAAGTGGAGGACTTACCTGGAGGGACGTCTCTTCACGGTGGTTACAGATCATGCCTCTCTCTTGTGGGTTTTTAAAACCACCAAACCCAGTACTCGGCTTCTCCGGTGGGCTCTCCGGCTTCAGGAATTTACCTTCACCGTGGAATACAGGAAAGGGAAATATAACACAGTGCCTGATGCTCTTTCACGAGCCACAACAGGAAATCATCCCTCTCTACCTGTATGTGCTACCGTCATGTCGGATTCCTCAGACCTAACAAACGAACTCCCTCTATCCATTGAGGCCTTATGGAAGGCGCAGCAGGAGGATCCTGAGTGCCAGGTCCTTTATAAAAAGGTTGTTGAGAATGAAAAGGTAATCATAAACTCAAATACTTCCCTGTGCATAATGGAAGATCTCACCGGGTAGTCACCCTCCCCTACAAAACAGTCTATCAGCTCTACATACCTCCCGGATTCAGAGAGCAACTTCTGGAGTATTTTCACCAGGACCCCCTCTCTGGTCATCTTGGGAGGCATAAAACTTACCGGAGACTTCAGCACCTGGTCTACTGGCCTCAGCTAAGCCTAGATGTACGGCGTCATGTGCAGAACTGCCAAATCTGTCAAACCTACAAACCAGAAAACCGCAGACTAGCTGGGAAGCTGCAGCAGACCCTGGTACAACGCTCCTGGGAGATGCTGGGTATGGATTTGATGGGCCCATTCCCCAAGAGCTCAAAGCAAAACATGTATCTCTTGGTTTTTGTGGATTATTACTCCAAATGGGTAGAATTATTCCCCTTGCGAAAAGCCACGGCAGAAACCATATCACAAATTCTTGTGAAAGACATCTTCACTCGATGGGGCCTCCCAGACTTCCTCCTCTCTGACCGGGGATCCCAGTTTGTCTCCTCAGTCTTCCAATCAGTGTGCAGAACCTGGAATGTGGGACACAAAATGACCTCAGTTTATCATCCCCAGACCAATTTGACCGAGAGAGTGAATCGTACCTTAAAATCCATGATCGCTTCCTATGTTGGGAATCAGCACAAACACTGGGACAAATATCTATCTGAGTTCCGCTTCGCTATCAATTCCGCCGTTCAGGAGACCACTGGAGTTTCTCCTGCAGAGCTGAATCTCCGTCGCCCACTAAGAGGACCCCTGGATGTCATGCTGCAACCCAGAGAGTTTGTGCCAAACACCCCTGCGTATGACAAGGTGGCCCAGCTGGAAGACCTAAGTTCCTTTGTCAATAAAAACATAGATTCAGCACAGCGTAGACAGAAAAAACACTATGACAAAACCCGACGAGACATGGAGTTCGAGACACAAGACAGAGTTTGGGTCCGAGCCCATCCCCTCTCCAAAGCCAAAAAATCCTTTACTGCCAAGCTAGCCCCTAAATGGCAAGGGCCCTATCGAGTGGTTGAACAGGTAGGACCAGTGAACTACCAAGTGGTTCTTTCTTTTTTTTTTTTTTTTTTTCATATACTTTATTAATCCCTCGAGGGGAAATTCGGTTTTCACTCTGCATTAAGGGAGGTCTCAGAGTGAGGGGGCTGCCCACAGAGAGCGCCCCAGAGCAGTTGTTGGGGTTCGGTGCCTTGCTCAGGGGCACCTCGGCAGTGCTCAGGAAGTGGACTGGCACCTCTCCAGCTACCAGACCAATTTCCGGACTTGGTCCGTGCCGGGACTTGAACCGGCGACCCTCCGGTTCCCAACCCAAGTCCCTACAGACTGAGCTACTGCCGCCCAATCTGGAATCTGGAGGATTCTGGGCGGGACCTGAGGGTTGTACACATTGCCCGGCTGAAGCCCTGCTATCCCACTGCACAAGAGCTGGAGAAGCGGGAATACCAGCGTGTTTTAGACATTTTTCTGGAGGACTCGGATGAAGAGGATTTCATGGGGTTCTTCGATAACCACTGTCCTGCTGACTGAGTTGGATAGACCTGCAGGAGGACAAGAAGCTAACAATAACGCCTCACCTTTGGCGGCTTTGGCGAAGGGGGGAAGAGTGTAGCGATTCAGCTGTACTGACATCACTCATTCATCAACTAGTTCATTCATTCACCAATCCAGCCGTTCACGCCCACCTAGCACCAATCATCCAATAACGCACGATTTAAAACCACCCCTCCAAACACTCGCGTTCAGGACTTCTGAAGAGACACACCTCAAACCAGTTAAAAAACTAAATTACTCTTACCTGCTTGCGGAAGTATCTGCTGTTGAAACCTTTGATCGCTGCCTCTTGGTAAGAGCTAAAAGAAAGTTAGCATCAATAACATTCCGTCCGTTAACGTTCTCTGTTTAAACTCGTACTTTTATAAACTCCGCAGAATAACGAGCTTCATCACAGCCGTGTCATCCCTGACATCTCAGACTCTACTGACGGGAGGTACAGTGACTTATTATTTAGTTAAAAAAGATTCTGTGTGTTTCAAAAAGTCACATTGTTGTTTTCCGGGTTGTTCGTAGGGTGGGAATCCGTGGTAAAACCCGGACTGGATCTTTTATTCAGTGGATCGGAAAGGAATGACTGAACGGGTGGTGGAATATGGAATGGATTGTCCTCATGGAATTTCAAAATACAAAACTGAAAAATGAACTAGTGTCTGTTGTATATATTTATTGTAAAATTGTTTTCAACCTGTTGTTTATGCATGTTTGTTGTGCGGGTTAATATATATATTGGTTCAAGTTTAACACATTATTATTTGTCAGACTGACTCTGACTGGCACCCCTTCTTTTAAGACAAGACCCGTTACACCTGTGTCTCGTTAGTCTCACCTGTGTCTCTTTAGTCTCACCTGTGTTGTTAGTCTCGCCTGTGTCTTGTTAGTCTCAAGTGTGACTTCTTAACCTCACCTGTGTCTCGTTAGTCTCACCTGTGTCTCGTTAGTCTCACCTGTGTCTCGTTAGTCTCAACTGTGACTCCTTAACCTAACCTGTGTCTCATTAGTCTCACCTGTGTTGTTAGTCTCGCCTGTGTCGTTAGCCTCACCTGTGTCCTGTTAGTCTCAACTGTGACTTCTTAACCTCACCTGTGTCTCGTTAGTCTCACCTGTGTCTCGTTAGTCTCACCTGTGTCTCGTTAGTCTCACCTGTGTCTCGTTGGTCTCATCTGTGTTGTTAGTCTCACCTATGACTTCTTAACCTCACCTGTGTCTCGTTGGTCTCACCTGTGTCTCGTTAGTCTCACCTGTGTTGTTAGTCTCGCCTGTGTCTTGTTAGTCTCAACTGTGACTCCTTAACCTCACCTGTGTCTCGTTAGTCTCACCTCTGTCTCGTTAGTCTCATATGTGTTGTTAGTCTCACCTGTGTCTCGTTAGTCACACCTGTGTCTCGTTAGTCTCACCTGTGTCTCGTTAGTCTCACCTGTGTCTCATTATTCTCACCTGTGTCTCGTTAGTCTCATCTGTGTTGTTAGTCTCGCCTGTGTCGTTAGCCTCACCTGTGTCCTGTTAGTCTCAACTGTGACTTCTTAACCTCACCTGTGTCTCGTTAGTCTCACCTGTGTCTCGTTAGTCTCACCTTTGTTGTTAGTCTCACCTGTGTCTCGTTAGTCTCACCTGTGTCTCGTTGGTCTCATCTGTGTTGTTAGTCTCACCTATGACTTCTTAACCTCACCTGTGTCTCGTTGGTCTCACCTGTGTCTCGTTAGTCTCACCTGTGTTGTTAGTCTCGCCTGTGTCTTGTTAGTCTCAACTGTGACTCCTTAACCTCACCTGTGTCTCGTTAGTCTCACCTCTGTCTCGTTAGTCTCATATGTGTTGTTAGTCTCACCTGTGTCTCGTTAGTCACACCTGTGTCTCGTTAGTCTCATCTGTGTTGTTTGTCTCACCTGTGTCTCGTTAGTCTCATTTATGTTGTTGGTCTCACCTGTGTCTCGTTAGTCTCACCTGTGTCTCGTTAGTCTCATCTGTGTTGTTAGTCTCACCTGTGTCTCGTTAGTCTCATCTGTGTTGTTAGTTTCACCTGTGTCTCGTTAGTCTCATTTGTGTTGTTAGCCTCACCTGTGTCTTGTTAGTCTCACCTGTGTTGTTAGTCTCACCTGTGTCTCGTTAGTCTCACCTGTGTTGTTAGTCTCACCTGTGTCTCGTTAGTCTCACCTGTGTCTCGTTAGTCTCATCTGTGTTGTTAGTCTCACCTGTGACTTCTTAACCTCACCTGTGTCTCGTTAGTCTCACCTGTGTCTCGTTAGTCTCACCTCTGTCTCGTTAGTCTCATATGTGTTGTTAGTCTCACCTGTGTCTCGTTAGTCACACCTGTGTCTCGTTAGTCTCATCTGTGTTGTTTGTCTCACCTGTGTCTCATTAGTCTCACCTGTGTCTCGTTAGTCTCATCTGTGTTGTTAGTCTCACCTGTGTCTCATTAGTCTCACCTGTGTCTCGTTAGTCTCATCTGTGTTGTTAGTCTCACCTGTGACTTCTTAACCTCACCTGTGTCTCGTTAGTCTCACCTGTGTCTCGTTAGTCTCACCTGTGTTGTTAGTCTCACCTGCGTCTCGTTAGTCTCATCTGTGTTGTTAATCTCACCTGTGACTTCTTAACCTCACCTGTGTCTCGTTAGTCTCACCTGTGTCTCATTAGTCTCGCCTGTGTCTCGTTAGTCTCGTCTGTGTCTCATTAGTCTCGCCTGTGTCTCGTTAGTCTCGCCTGTGTCCTGTTAGTCTCAACTGTGTCTCATAAATCTCACCTGTGTTGTTAGTTTCACCTGTGTCGTTAGTCTGACCTGTGTTGTTAGTCTCGCCTGTGTTGTTAGTCTCACCTGTGTCTCGTTAGTCTCATCTGTGTTGTTAGTCTCACCAGTGTCTCATTAGTCTCACCTGTGTCTCGTTAGTCTCATCTGTGTTGTTAGTCTCACCTGTGTCTCATTAGTCTCACCTGTGTCTCTTTAATCTCATCTGTGTTGTTAGTCTCACCTGTGTCTCTTTAGTCTCATCTGTGTTGTTAGTCTCACTTGTGTCTCGTTAGTCTCATCTATGTTGTTGGTCTCACCTGTGTCTCGTTAGTCTCACCTGTGTCTCGTTAGTCTCATCTGTGTTGTTAGTCTCACCTGTGTCTCATTAGTGTCATCTGTGTTGTTAGTCTCACCTGTGTCTTGTTAGTCTCACCTGTGTTGTTAGTCTCACCTGTGTCTCGTTAGTCTCATCTGTGTTGTTAGTCTCACCTGTGACTTCTTAACCTCACCTGTGTCTCTTTAGTCTCATCTGTGTTATTAGTCTCACCTGTGTCTCGTTAGTCTCATCTATGTTGTTGGTCTCACCTGTGTCTCGTTAGTCTCACCTGTGTCTCGTTAGGCTCACCTGTGTCTCGTTAGTCTCATCTGTGTTGTTAGTCTCACCTGTGTCTCGTTAGTCTCATCTGTGTTGTTAGTCTCACCTGTGTCTCGTTAGTCTCATCTGTGTTGTTAGCCTCACCTGTGTCTTGTTAGTCTCACCTGTGTTGTTAGTCTCACCTGTGTCTCGTTAGTCTCACCTGTGTTGTTAGTCTCACCTGTGTCTCGTTAGTCTCATCTGTGTTGTTAGTCTCACCTGCGTCTCGTTAGTCTCATCTGTGTTGTTAATCTCACCTGTGACTTCTTAACCTCACCTGTGTCTCGTTAGTCTCACCTGTGTCTCATTAGTCTCGCCTGTGTCTCGTTAGTCTCGCCTGTGTCTCGTTAGTCTCACCTGTGTTGTTAGTCTCACCTGTGTCTCGTTAGTCTCATCTGTGTTGTTAGTCTCACCTGTGACTTCTTAACCTCACCTGTGTCTCGTTAGTCTCGCCTGTGTTTTTAGTCTCACCTGTGTTTTTAGTCTCACCTGTGTTTTTAGTCTCACCTGTGTTTTTAGTCTCGCCTGTGTTGTTAGTCTCACCTGTGTTTTTAGTCTCACCTGTGTTTTTAGTCTCACCTGTGTTTTTAGTCTCACCTGTGTTGTTAGTCTCACCTGTGTTGTTAGTCTCGCCTGTGTTGTTAGTCTCACCTGTGTTGTTAGTCTCACCTGTGTTGTTAGTCTCACCTGTGTCTCGTTAGTCTCATCTGTGTTGTTAGTCTCACCTGTGACTTCTTAACCTCACCTGTGTCTCGTTAGTCTCGCCTGTGTTTTTAGTCTCACCTGTGTTTTTAGTCTCACCTGTGTTTTTAGTCTCACCTGTGTTTTTAGTCTCGCCTGTGTTGTTAGTCTCACCTGTGTTTTTAGTCTCACCTGTGTTTTTAGTCTCACCTGTGTTTTTAGTCTCACCTGTGTTTTTAGTCTCACCTGTGTTGTTAGTCTCGCCTGTGTTGTTAGTCTCACCTGTGTTGTTAGTCTCGCCTGTGTTGTTAGTCTCAACTGTGTTGTTAGTCTCGCCTGTGTTGTTAGTCTCACCTGTGTTGTTAGTCTCACCTGTGTTTTTAGTCTCACCTGTGTTGTTAGTCTCGCCTGTGTTGTTAGTCTCACCTGTGTCTCGTTAGTCTCACCTGTGACAGGTGTCAGCTAGCGATATATGGGCTAGTGCTGTGTTCACATCAGCATATGTAAAGTTTGTAATCACATTCAATAAATTAAAAAACTTGTAGTAGGTGTAAGTGCAGATCATTCACCTTTACATTGTATGGGATTGCCTCGTAAAAACGACAAATCTGTACAATGGTTTGACAGTCTAGCAGCGCGAGAGAGAGAGACATAGAGCCCGATTCTACAGTCTGTGCAAATGCAGCACTAATGTCTTTATTTTTTATTCCTGATGCAGCCCAGTGCTCACCTTGTTTAAACACTCCACTTCATTCACTCCTCCAACACCTTGAAACGCCCGGTAACTTTGCCAGACTTCTCTTCATCGATTTCAGATCCGCCTTTAACACCGTCCAGCGCCATCTGATGATCAGGAAACTCCATCACCTGAACATCCCATCACTCCTCATCCACTGGGTTCACAGTTTTCTCAGCAACAGACCACAATCCACCAGAGTGGGGAGCGTGAAATCATCATACGCCATCACCAACACCGGTTCCCCCCAGGGATGTGTGCTGAGCCCGTTCTTGTTTACCCTCTACACCAGTGGTGTACAAACTTTTTTTCTTGCGGGCCAAAATTGTCGCGTTAGAATGGCTCACGGGCCACAGAGTTTTTTTGTTTGTTTTTTTTAAATATTGGAAGGAACTTTTTGTATTTTGACCTCTTCAAAAAATAATGTAAATACACAATAACTAATTGCAGTGGGAAACTGTTGTATTGTAATTTTTTGGAAAGAATAGTCAGGCTTTTATAGGTCTCCCTCGCTAACATGAAAAAGAAAAAAAGAACGAAATATGCCATCTGATGAGGCCTGGGGCCAAAATCTTCTGATTCTTTGATTTGAAGTCAATGGCCACAAAAAATCCACTCAAGGGCCACAAATTGCCCCCGGGCCGCACTTTGGACACCCCTGCTCTACACCAACGACTGCATCAGCCCCTCACCCACAAACACTTACCTCAAATACTCTGATGACACTGTTGTATTTGGGCTGTTAGATCATTCACTGACCGAATACCATAACTCCATTTCCCACCTCACACAGCTCTGATAACCACCTGCACCTCATCGTAGTGAAAGCCAAAGAGTTGGTTATCACCTCCCCCAGCACAACGCACGCACGCTCTCTTGCAACAGAGTTTGATTCATAATAAATCGCATGACTACATATAGTATATGAATACAGACTGTCCGGTGTCTATTACACACACACTAGAGAAAATAACAGAAGATTCCAGCTGATCAAATAATGTAATGCTTATCTGCATTTAGACTATTATATATTAAACACCCAGAGATTTAAATCATGGATGAGGAAACGCTTTTGTTTCTGAGGTTGTGGGAATAATTCAGCCAAAACACACTATGAATAATCAAGCCACTTACACTATGCGCCCGAATGTGCGCCGCGCAAATTCCAAATTATAATCAGACATGCCCGAAATCGCTGCGTGCTTTAAGTCATCACAAAGACAGAGAGGGAAAGAGTTGTGACTTTAGTTTGCTCGGTGCTCGTGCAGGTAATGTCAGCCCATGGCTTCAGCAGTGAAGAGTGTTTGCTGCAGGGAGGCGTCCTCTCTGCTCTCACTCACTACCATATTATCACACCTCTTTAATCATGTCATGCTTTAGTGTGTTTTATGTGCTTTTATTCTTTTGTACTGTCTTATAAATGTTTGTAAAGTGTTTTATGCTCTCGCTGTAAGACAATAAAGGTTTCATTCATTCACATAAAGCTGATCAAAGCAGAGTGACAGAACGAGACTCCCTTATGTTACGTCATATGACGCGTTGTTGAAAAACAAGCGGGTTCTAAACAGCTATGCTATGCTAACAGCTATGCTAACAGCCACTTTCTCCTCTAAATTAAATTAGAGCCCTTTAGTGTGAAAAAACATATAAAAAAATAATGTACTTATTCTACAGCCCTTATCAGACAACGTGAGGTGTTGCTTTACAAAACAATTTAACCTGCACAATCTCTTATGTCAGAGTTATTGAAGCCAGATCACCCAAAGAGACCCAACTTGCTTCGTAGTCCAGACCCCAGGAGGAGGGGCCCAGTTTGAATGTTGTGTTGACAAACATTACTACTGACTTCACCTCCAATTGTGTTTCATGAGTCAGAATAGTCTGAGTCACTCAATGATGTGACTCAGGTCGCAGGTGTGTAAATACACCCCCAGTATTTGTGGTGCCCCGTGTGAAGACTCAGTGTATAGAGAGTCGTCCTCAACGACCATGAAGGGTGTTTCTGTGGAGCAACAGACATCACATGACAGACAGGAAGTAGAGCAGCTCTGGTTTCAGAATGTAGAAAACTCTTTCATGGAACATTAATTCATTTGTAATCATGATCCAGTTGAACCAGTTCATCCACACAGAACCTATAAACTGGGAATGAGAGCTGTGTCATGTGTAAATGTTTACTGATGTTGTAAATGAGCTCTGGTAGTTTCTCTGGTTGCACCTCCCTCTGGAGGAAGTGATAGGTTAAACTTTTACTCACCTTAACTTCTTCTTTCTGTTTCACATCACTTCTTCATTTTCAAACTGAGCACTGACATATAAATATTTAACATTAAACTCCAGACCGAGAAACTCAGACACCAGCAGAAGTCCTGCTGAGTCAGACTTTACAAGTTCTAAACCTTCGCCCAGACCAGCTGCGGCTCATCGAGCGATCAGGTGAAGAACACATTGATACAGTTACACACATACACTCCTAATAATTGTCATAAGAAGGAAATGGAACAGAATCATAAAAGCAGGAGATGATTTATGGATTCTGTGAAATATTAACAACATACAGGAAACAAGAGCAGTGAGTGGAAAAGGTCTCTTGATGTTTCACAGCTTTCTCTCTCTGATCTGAAGCAGCCGGATCACAGACAGGTGACAGCAGTTTGACTTGTGTAGATTCTTTTTGAGCTGACATTGTGATAACATCACTATGACATCCCGCTTTCAGCTGGATTCTAAACTTGAGGGCATTTAAACAGGGACTGTATGATTTAAAAATGTGATATCTAAATGTGTTCAAGGAATGTCCACAGCTCGTTAGTTTCATGGATGTGTTGTTAAAGTTTCTCTCAGCTCTTTTATTCTTTTATGATTTAAAACATTCTGCCTTTTTTGTTTGTTTCTAATCTCATCATTTCACCTTAAACTCTTTCTCTTCTCCCTCCCTGTTTCTGCCTCTCTCTCCAACCAGTCGCTCTCTACCCCAGGATGAGCTGCGAGATGTTAAAATATAATTTGAATACTTTTAGAGCTGTCCGCACAGCATGCAAATCTGTCCCTGACACCCGTCCAACATGTAAGTATCCATTCATTGATTTCTACATTTATCGACTTTTCTCTTTGTCGGTTGTGAACATGAAGCAGCAGAGACAGAGAGGTTTCTATTTCTATCTCTATGGAGACTGACTCACTGCAGGAGACAGACTCTAGTGGACACTGGAGGAACTGCAGCTGTAAAGTTGGACATTTTAACATAGAGCTCTATGGAGACTGACTCACTGCAGGAGACAGACTCTAGTGGACACTGGAGGAACTGCAGCTGTAAAGTTGGACATTTTAACATAGAGCTCTATGGAGACTGACTCACTGTAGGAGACAGACTCTAGTGGACACTGGAGGAACTGCAGCTGTAAAGTTGGACATTTTAACATAGAGCTCTATGGAGACTGACTCACTGCAGGAGACAGACTCTAGTGGACACTGGAGGAACTGCAGCTGTAAAGTTGGACATTTTAACATAGAGCTCTATGGAGACTGACTCACTGCAGGAGACAGACTCTAGTGGACACTGGAGGAACTGCAGCTGTAAAGTTGGACATTTTAACATAGAGCTCTATGGAGACTGACTCACTGCAGGAGACAGACTCTAGTGGACACTGGAGGAACTGCAGCTGTAAAGTTGGACATTTTAACATAGAGCTCTATGGAGACTGACTCACTGCAGGAGACAGACTCTAGTGGACACTGGGGGAACTGCAGCTGTAAAGTTGGACATTTTAACATAGAGCTCTATGGAGACTGACTCACTGCAGGAGACAGACTCTAGTGGACACTGGAGGAACTGCAGCTGTAAAGTTGGACATTTTAACATAGAGCTCTATGGAGACTGACTCACTGCAGGAGACAGACTGTAGTGGACACTGGAGGAACTGCAGCTGTAAAGTTGGACATTTTCACATAGAGCTCTATGGAGACTGACTCACTGCAGGAGACAGACTCTAGTGGACACTGGAGGAACTGCATGTTTTGGTACGTTGATGTTAATTTTGTACATTTGCTCATTTCATTGAGGCAAGTCTTGAAAAGAGTACATTTTCAGCTTATGTTTCTTTAAAATTTACAGTCAGGTCAACAGAGTTCGTTCTTCAAACAGGTGTCAGCATTAAGTGAACACCTGCAAACCTTCATAAACAAAGAAATGTTTGTCACTTTACAGTTTCAGTAAACAGCAGCTGATACTCAGAGATATGAAGCCTTCTGTTTCCTGCACACTCTCTCTCTCTCTCTCTCTCTCTCACACACACACACACACACACACACACACACACACACATACACACATACACACTTTCTTCTTTTTCTTCTTCCTCTTTTTTTGTCGGCAGCTCAGCCTGACGCACTCTCATCAACACTTCCTTAGCGGGTCAGTGCGCTGCGCTCCGCCGGACCGTCCACGTCTCTAACACCGAGCACAGAGTGAATCGAGACAGAGGATGGACCCCCACATTAAGACATGAGGAATACTCAAAACACCGCTATCTTCATCATCTGAAGCTGAGTCATCAAACCGTGGACAGAAAAGTAAAGAGAGTCTGAAGCGGTGAGTGTCCTCTTCCTGTGTTGTGCTCAGCGGGACTTCACACAACCTTTAAGAGTTAATGACATTCTGCTCTGACAGATTAAAGATCAGACTGAAACACAGTTACATTAACTACCAGGAAGAAATGCTACTGTTTTATATTTAACCCTAACCCTAACTACCATTTCATTACAATTACAGCAAAGATGGTTAAAAGTTCTCAAACTTGTGTGTGTGTGTGACTGTGTGTGTGTGTGTGTGTGTGTGTGTGTGTGTGTGTGTGTGTGTATGTGTGTGTGTGTGTGTGTATGTGTGCGTGTGTATGTGTGCGTGACTGTGTGTGTGTGTGTGTGTATGTGTGCGTGCGTGTGTATGTGTGTGTGACTGTGTGTGTGTGTGTATGTGTGCGTGCGTGTGTATGTGTGACTGTGTGTGTGTGTGTGTGTGTGTATGTGTGCGTGCGTGTGTGACTGTGTGTGTGTGACTGTGTGTGACTGTGTGTGACTGTGTATGTGTGTGTGTGTATGTGTGCGTGCGTGTGACTGTGTGTGTGTGTGTGTGTGTGTGTGTATGTGTGACTGTGTGTGTGTGTGTGTGTATGTGTGCGTGTGTGTGTATGTGTGCGTGTGTGTGACTGTGTGTGTGTGTGTGTGTGTGTGTGTATGTGTGACTGTGTGTGTGTGTGTGTGTATGTGTGCGTGCGTGTGTATGTGTGTGTGACTGTGTGTGTGTGTGTATGTGTGCGTGCGTGTGTATGTGTGACTGTGTGTGTGTGTGTGTGTGTGTATGTGTGCGTGCGTGTGTGACTGTGTGTGTGTGACTGTGTGTGACTGTGTGTGACTGTGTATGTGTGTGTGTGTATGTGTGCGTGCGTGTGACTGTGTGTGTGACTGTGTGTGTGTACGTGTGACTGTGTGTGTGACTGTGTGTGTGTACGTGTGACTGTGTGTGTGCATGTGTGACTTTGTGTGTGTGTGTGTGACTGTGTAGATAGATGATAGATAGATACTTTATTGATCCCGAGGGAAATTCAAGCGTGTGTGTATGTGTCTGTGTGCATGTGTGACTGTGTTTGTGTGTGTTTGTGTGTGTGCATGTGTATTTATGTGCATGTTTGACTGTGTGTATATGTGTGTGTGTGTGTGTGTGCGTGTCAGTGTGTGCATGTGTGTGTGTTATTTTTGGACTTCCCATGTCGACCAACAGTGTTGAAAGAATTACATTTCTCTAAATATAAATATAAACTTTATAAAGAGAGACCAGAAGAGACCAGAACCACTGATCTTACTTCAGACCACAGTCCACTGTGAAAAATCCACCAGAGAGGGCGTCGTGTGTGGGGGGACGTTTACAGGAACACCTTCAGGTCCAGAGTCTCGTCTGTACGGGAACACGTTCCGGTCTAGACCCCGTCTGTACGGGAACACGTTCCGGTCTAGACCCCCTCTGTACGGGAACACGTTCCGGTCTAGGGTCCCGTCTGTATGGGAACACGTTCCGGTCTAGGGTCCCCTCTGTACTGGAACACGTTCCGGTCTAGGGTCCCCTCTGTACTGGAACACGTTCCGGTCTAGGGCACGTCTGTACGGGAACACATTCCGGTCTAGGGTCCCGTCTGTACGGGAACACGTTCGGGTCTAGACCCCCTCTGTACGGGAACACGTTCCGGTCTAGGGTCCCGTCTGTATGGGAACACGTTCCGGTCTAGGGCACGTCTGTACGGGAACACGTTCCGGTCTAGGGTCCCGTCTGTACGGGAACATGTTCCGGTCTAGACCCCGTCTGTACGGGAACACGTTCCGGTCTAGGGTCCCGTCTGTACGGGAACACGTTCCGGTCTAGGGCACGTCTGTACGGGAACACGTTCCGGTCTAGGGTCCCGTCTGTACGGGAACACGTTCCGGTCTAGACCCCGTCTGTACGGGAACACGTTCCGGTCTAGGGTCCCGTCTGTACGGCAACACGTTCCGGTCTAGAGTCCCGTCTGTACGGCAACACGTTCTGGTCTAGACCCCGTCTGTACTGGAACACGTTCCGGTCTCGGGCACGTCTGTACGGGAACACGTTCCGGTCTAGGGTCCCGTCTGTACGGCAACACGTTCTGGTCTAGACCCCGTCTGTACTGGAACACGTTCCGGTCTAGGGTCCCGTCTGTACGGGAACACGTTCCGGTCTCGGGCACGTCTGTACGGGAACACGTTCCGGTCTAGAGTCCCGTCTGTACGGCAACACGTTCTGGTCTAGACCCCGTCTGTACTGGAACACGTTCCGGTCTAGGGCACGTCTGTACGGGAACACGTTCCGGTCTAGGGCACGTCTGTACAGGAACACGTTCCGGTCTAGGGTCCCGTCTGTACGGGAACACGTTCCGGTCTAGGGCACGTCTGAACAGGAACACGTTCCGGTCTAGGGCACGTCTGATCTGGACTTGAACAAGTCCTTTCTTCCCGGAGCTTCGCCTGGTTTCCCCTGACGTTGCACAACAATGAAAAAGTTTGTTCTTTTGAAAAGTTTGATGTTATGAAACAGTCGAGGTTGATTACTGAAGTGTTCCTCTCTGACTCTTCACTTCCTCTTTGAGACATTAAAGTGCAGCCTGTGAGCGGCTCACAGCTACAACATTTACACATGAAGAAGAAGTCATTCCTGAGGTCTGTGTCTGCTGAGGTAAACACACCTGTCCGAGAGGTGTCACAGACCTGTCTGTGTGCAGGAGCAGGATGAACATGAGACATGTCTGTTTGTTGGTGTCACACCTTATCATTGGCGCCTTGATGGCAGAGGCTGCTGTGAAGTCAGACCATCACTCATTCCACTTATTCACATTGGACATGTTGAGTTCAGTTGTCAGGGACCATGAGAAAAGATGTTTCATACCAGATCATAGCAGTCCCCGAACAGGTCAACACGGAATACACACACAATAAAACATATAGATTCAAAATGCACATGTGCTCAGACTCCACACAAAGGCTACGTTTAAAATGATGTTTGCATCGTTAAAGTTAAAATACTGAATATTAAGAGGAAACACCTGCAGGAGAATAAAACTAATGTGAGCATGATTGGTTCTTTAAAATCCATTTCTTAATGTGTCGTGAGAAAAGTCTGTACGTTTAGTTCATGGAGGGTTCTGCTCCAATCTTTTCTGATCCTCCCCCCTAGTGGTGGACCTTGTGGTTCTGCAGGTAGAGCAGCATTGTGTATTGTTTTGTGTAGTGGTGTTGTGTATTGTTTTGTGTTGTGTATTGTTTTGTGTTGTGTATTGTTTTGTGTTGTGTATTGTTTTGTGTAGTGGTGTTGTGTATTGTTTTGTGTAGTGGTGTTGTGTATTGTTTTGTGTTGTGGTGTTGTGTATTGTTTTGTGTAGTGGTGTTGTGTATTGTTTTGTGTAGTGGCGTTGTGTATTGTTTTGTGTAGTGGCGTTGTGTATTGTTTTGTGTAGTGGTGTTGTGTATTGTTTTGTGTAGTGGTGTTGTGTATTGTTTTGTGTTGTGTATTGTTTTGTGTAGTGGTGTTGTGTATTGTGTTGTGTTGTGTATTGTTTTGTGTTGTGTATTGTTTTGTGTAGCGGTGTTGTGTATTGTTTTGTGTAGCGGTGTTGTGTATTGTTTTGTGTTGTGGTGTTGTGTATTGTTTTGTGTAGTGGTGTTGTGTATTGTTTTGTGTAGTGGTGTTGTGTATTGTTTTGTGTAGTGGTGTTGTGTATTGTTTTGTGTAGTGGTGTTGTGTATTGTTTTGTGTAGTGGTGTTGTGTATTGTTTTGTGTTGTGTATTGTTTTGTGTAGTGGTGTTGTGTATTGTGTTGTGTTGTGTATTGTTTTGTGTTGTGTATTGTTTTGTGTAGCGGTGTTGTGTATTGTTTTGTGTAGCGGTGTTGTGTATTGTTTTGTGTTGTGGTGTTGTGTATTGTTTTGTGTAGTGGTGTTGTGTATTGTTTTGTGTTGTGGTGTTGTGTATTGTTTTGTGTAGCGGTGTTGTGTATTGTTTTGTGTAGTGGTGTTGTGTATTGTTTTGTGTAGTGGTGTTGTGTATTGTTTTGTGTTGTGGTGTTGTGTATTGTTTTGTGTAGCGGCGTTGTGTGTTGTTGTGTGTTGTGTGTTGTGTATTGTTTTGTGTAGTGGTGTTGTGTATTGTTTTGTGTAGTGGTGTTGTGTATTGTTTTGTGTTGTGGTGTTGTGTATTGTTTTCTGTAGTGGTGTTGTGTATTGTTTTGTGTAGTGGTGTTGTGTATTGTTTTGTGTAGTGGTGTTGTGTATTGTTTTGTGTTGTGGTGTTGTGTATTGTTTTGTGTAGTGGTGTTGTGTATTGTTTTGTGTAGTGGTGTTGTGTATTGTTTTGTGTTGTGTATTGTTTTGTGTAGTGGTGTTGTGTATTGTTTTGTGTTGTGTATTGTTTTGTGTTGTGTATTGTTTTGTGTAGCGGTGTTGTGTATTGTTTTGTGTTGTGGTGTTGTGTATTGTTTTGTGTAGTGGTGTTGTGTATTGTTTTGTGTAGTGGTGTTGTGTATTGTTTTGTGTAGTGGTGTTGTGTATTGTTTTGTGTAGTGGTGTTGTGTATTGTTTTGTGTAGTGGTGTTGTGTATTGTTTTGTGTAGTGGTGTTGTGTATTGTTTTGTGTAGTGGTGTTGTGTATTGTTTTGTGTAGTGGTGTTGTGTATTGTTTTGTGTAGCGGTGTTGTGTATTGTTTTGTGTTGTGGTGTTGTGTATTGTTTTGTGTAGTGGTGTTGTGTATTGTTTTGTGTAGTGGTGTTGTGTATTGTTTTGTGTTGTGGTGTTGTGTATTGTTTTGTGTAGTGGTGTTGTGTATTGTTTTGTGTTGTGGTGTTGTGTATTGTTTTGTGTAGTGGTGTTGTGTATTGTTTTGTATTGTGGTGTTGTGTATTGTTTTGTGTAGTAGTGTTGTGTATTGTTTTGTGTAGTGGTGTTGTGTATTGTTTTGTGTTGTGTATTGTTTTGTGTAGTGGTGTTGTGTATTGTTTTGTGTAGTGGTGTTGTGTATTGTTTTGTGTAGTGGTGTTGTGTATTGTTTTGTGTAGCGGTGTTGTGTATTGTTTTGTGTTGTGGTGTTGTGTATTGTTTTGTGTAGTGGTGTTGTGTATTGTTTTGTATTGTGGTGTTGTGTATTGTTTTGTGTAGTAGTGTTGTGTATTGTTTTGTGTAGTGGTGTTGTGTATTGTTTTGTGTTGTGTATTGTTTTGTGTAGCGGTGTTGTGTATTGTTTTGTGTAGTGGTGTTGTGTATTGTTTTGTGTAGTGGTGTTGTGTATTGTTTTGTGTAGCGGTGTTGTGTATTGTTTTGTGTTGTGTATTGTTTTGTGTAGTGGCGTTGTGTATTGTTTTGTGTAGTGGTGTTGTGTATTGTTTTGTGTAGTGGTGTTGTGTATTGTTTTGTGTTGTGTATTGTTTTGTGTAGCGGTGTTGTGTATTGTTTTGTGTAGTGGTGTTGTGTATTGTTTTGTGTAGTGGTGTTGTGTATTGTTTTGTGTAGTGGTGTTGTGTATTGTTTTGTGTAGCGGTGTTGTGTATTGTTTTGTGTTGTGGTGTTGTGTATTGTTTTGTGTAGTGGTGTTGTGTATTGTTTTGTGTAGTGGTGTTGTGTATTGTTTTGTGTTGTATAATGTTTTGTGTAGCGGTGTTGTGTATTGTTTTGTGTTGTGTATTGTTTTGTGTAGCGGTGTTGTGTATTGTTTTGTGTAGTGGTGTTGTGTATTGTTTTGTGTAGCGGTGTTGTGTATTGTTTTGTGTTGTGTATTGTTTTGTGTAGCGGTGTTGTGTATTGTTTTGTGTAGTGGTGTTGTGTGTTGTTGTGTGTTGTGTATTGTTTTGTGTAGTGGTGTTGTGTATTGTTTTGTGTAGTGGTGTTGTGTGTTGTTGTGTGTTGTGTATTGTTTTGTGTAGTGGTGTTGTGTATTGTTTTGTGTTGTGGTGTTGTGTGTTGTTTTGTGTAGCGGTGTTGTGTATTGTTTTGTGTAGTGGTGTTGTGTATTGTTTTGTGTAGTGGTGTTGTGTATTGTTTTGTGTAGTGGTGTTGTGTATTGTTTTGTGTAGTGGTGTTGTGTATTGTTTTGTGTAGTGGTGTTGTGTATTGTTTTGTGTAGCGGTGTTGTGTATTGTTTTGTGTAGCGGCGTTGTGTGTTGTTGTGTGTTGTGTGTTGTGTATTGTTTTGTGTAGTGGTGTTGTGTATTGTTTTGTGTAGTGGTGTTGTGTATTGTTTTGTGTAGTGGTGTTGTGTATTGTTTTGTGTAGTGGTGTTGTGTATTGTTTTGTGTAGCGGCGTTGTGTGTTGTTGTGTGTTGTGTGTTGTGTATTGTTTTGTGTAGCGGTGTTGTGTATTGTTTTGTGTTGTGTATTGTTTTGTGTAGTGGTGTTGTGTATTGTTTTGTGTTGTGGTGTTGTGTATTGTTTTGTGTAGTGGTGTTGTGTATTGTTTTGTGTAGCGGCGTTGTGCGTTGTGTGTTGTTGTGTGTTGTGTATTGTTTTGTGTAGTGGTGTTGTGTATTGTTTTGTGTAGCGGCGTTGTGCGTTGTGTGTTGTTGTGTGTTGTGTATTGTTTTGTGTAGTGGTGTTGTGTATTGTTTTGTGTAGTGGTGTTGTGTGTTGTGTGTTGTTGTGTGTTGTGTGTTGTGGACAGCAGTAGAAATGGGAGCGGATCATTAAAAACATCACAGCTTTGAGCATCTATCGATCGACCCTCCGGCCATTGAGCTGCAGCATGGCGTCCTGTGAGCTCTGAACATCGTCTGTACGGCCATGTTGTGAGCGCGCAGCGTGATGTGACTCATGTAGCTGAACTCTCAAAGAGAAAGTCTTTGACTCTTACTGTCATCATCTGGGAGACTTTCTGCAGGTCTATTTGAGGCCGGCGTAGATTTCGAACAGAAGTGAAACTGTCGGCGTGGCTACAGGTTCTTACAGATCCATCTTTCAGATCCCCAGCGAGGGGTTAAAAGGAGGCGAGGAGGTGTGTGTGTGTCTCTCTGTGTGTGTGTGTGTGTGTGTGCGTGTGTGCGTGTGTGAGCTGCATCATCAGTTTCTCGGCTGCCTGCTTCAGTCGTGTTACATCAGCGAGTCTGTTCTTTAACAGGAAGGTTTTAAATAGAAGTTAGAGTCCACAGAGCCACGCTGGCCTCTGATTGGACGACTAAAGAGGAACTAAGAAAAAAAAAAGGAAGAGAATGCATGAACAGACTGACCTCAGAAACACCCAAACTTCCTGTGTCTAAATGTTCCGATGAAACTTTTTCCACTGCTGTCATCTGTTCATGCGGGGTTGGGGCTTTTATTCTGAAAAGATCTCTAAAAGTTTACTTGAATAATATTCATGTATTTAAGTCTCACTGTTTGTGTGTCAGTCTTATTTTTGTCCTTATTTTAAAGTTCATTTACCTCATTTTATGTACCTTATTTTGATAGGACATTCAATAGAGTGAGAAATCGGTGGGGGGGGGGGGGGGGGCGGCATTAGGAGGGTACAGCACCTGTACATGGGGCATGCATATTTACCACAAAGCTAATGTCAACATCTGCATGGCCAGCAGGTTTTTCCAGAAGCATGCAACAAACTAACACCTTTCCTTCAATCAGCAGCAAGAAAACAAGTGGGTACTTATCGGCCAATCAGCATCCTCACTGTTATTTCAAAGGTTTGGAGAAAAGCTGTAGAAAGACAATTTTCATTCCGCCCCCAAAATCTTCCAAAGAAAGTGCTTCCTGTTTCCCTCTGAAAAACGTAAATGATTATTCATAATGCACAAACCAGCGCTGTGAGCTTCCTGGAACACCTGTAACACAGCACAGTAACATCTGTAACACACCACATTAACATCTGTAACATACCACAGTAACATCTGTAACACAGCACAGTAACATCTGTAACACAGCACAGTAACATCTGTAACATACCACAGTAACATCTGTAACACACCACATTAACATCTGTAACATACCACAGTAACATCTGTAACATACCACAGAAACATCTGTAACACAGCACAGTAACATCTGTAACACACCACAGTAACATCTGTAACATACCACAGTAACATCTGTAACATACCACAGAAACATCTGTAACACAGCACAGTAACATCTGTAACACACCACATTAACATCTGTAACACAGCACAGTAACATCTGTAACATACCACAGTAACATCTGTAACACACCACATTAACATCTGTAACATACCACAGTAACATCTGTAACATACCACAGTAACATCTGTAGCATACCACAGAAACATCTGTAACATACCACAGAAACATCTGTAACACAGCACAGTAACATCTGTAACACACCACATTAACATCTGTAACATACCACATTAACATCTGTAACATACCACATTAACATCTGTAACATATCACAGTAACATCTGTAACATACCACAGTAACATCTGTAACACACCACAGTAACATCTGTAACATACCACATTAACATCTGTAACATATCACAGTAACATCTGTAACATACCACAGTAACATCTGTAACACACCACATTAACATCTGTAACACACCACATTAACATCTGTAACATACCACATTAACATCTGTAACATACCACAGTAACATCTGTAACACACCACAGTAACATCTGTAACATACCACAGTAACATCTGTAACATATCACAGTAACATCTGTAACACATCACAGTAACATCTGTAACATACCACAGTAACATCTGTAACATACCACAGTAACATCTGTAACATACCACAGTAACATCTGTAACATACCACAGTAACATCTGTAACACAGCACAGTAACATCTGTAACACACCACAGAAACATCTGTAACATACCACAGTAACATCTGTAACACATCACAGTAACATCTGTAACATACCACAGTAACATCTGTAACATACCACAGTAACATCTGTAACATACCACAGTAACATCTGTAACATACCACAGTAACATCTGTAACACAGCACAGTAACATCTGTAACATACCACAGAAACATCTGTAACACAGCACAGTA
>NW_027636747.1:0-10000 GCF_947650265.1 Symphodus melops | reverse complement strand
TGGCGCTCTACGACTACGAGGCAATTCATGACGGAGACCTTGGCTTTAGGAAAGGAGACAAACTCAAGATATTAGAGGAGTGAGTTACCTGTTTAACAGACACTGCACATATGTTTACAATACAATATGATACAATATGATACAATACAATGATCGTGTGTGAGATGCGGGCAGGTCGGCAGGGCACGCTGTTCAAATCAATTGAAAGAAATGGTAATATTGAACGAAAGTGAAGTAAATACTTGAAATTAAACATGTCAAGACAAAAGAAAGTCGATGAGGATATGGAGGAAATTCGGAAATCTCTGAGCATGTTGTCGGAGGATCTTGCTCGAGTTGCCAAAAAACAAGACATGCTGGAGGAGCTAATGTCGGAAGTCAAACAATTGAAAAGTTTGGTAAGAGAAAAGGACGCGGTGATAGACCATTTGGGAAGAAGGATCGATGAATTGGAACAAAACGCAAGAAGTAATGACTTGATTGTTAGTGGGCTTGATATCCAACATAGATCCTACTCAAGTGTGGCTGCTGCAAAAGACGGAGAAGATATCTCAAGCGAGGAACAGCAATCGCTCGAATATCAAGTAATACAATTTTTCAAAACCAAAGACGTTGATACCCGAAGTAACAATGTGTCATCTTGCTGCAGTCTTCCGAGGAAAGACAGACAAACAAAGCCAGCCATTGTCATAAGGTTTGTCGCGACTAAACACAAGACAGACATTCTAAAGCAAGGCAAAAAACTGAAGGGGAGCGATGTTTATATAAATGAACACCTGACTAAAAAGAATGCTGATATAGCCAGAGAAGCGAGGAATCTACGGAAACAAATGAAGATACAAGCAACATGGACGAGGAATGGGAAGGTGAAAATCAAACTAAACGGAACACCCGAGGAAGCAAAAATCATCACAGTAAGAGACCTACACGAACTACACGGTCAGAGGGGTGGCATATTCTTGGATTTGTTCATATATAAATAACAGAACACAATTTGTTTCAGTTGATGGAAGTGTGTCAAGTCGCTTGAAAATTCTTTGTGGGGTGCCACAGGGCTCTGTCTTGGGCCCAAAACTATTTATTTTGTATTTAAACGATCTCTGCAAAGTCTCAAGTGTTCTAAAGACTATTCTTTTTGCAGATGATACAAAAAAAAAATGTATTCTGGAAAAGATTTAAAGGATATTGTGAGACATGTAGAAAGGGAAATGACATTGGTTAAAAAATGGTTTGATATCAATAAGTTGTCACTGAATATGAGTAAAACAAAGTTAATGATTTGGGGTAAAAATAGTGACAAAGACGTGAAAGTAAAAATAGGGGAGGGGGAAATAGAAAGAGTAAATGATATCAAATTTTTGGGTGTTGTATTAGATTCCAAATTGGGGTGGAAAAAGCACATTGATCATGTGAAATCAAAAATCTCAAAGTCAGTTATATTCATCATTAGTTGTTCCATATTTAACCTATTGTTTTGAGATTTGGGGTAGTACGTACAAGACATACACCCAACCACTTTTTATTTTACAAAAGAGAGCAATATGAATTATCACAAAATCACAATATAGGGATCACACAAACGATTTGTTCCTCAAATTAAACATTCTGAAATTTCATGATTTGGTGGATCAAAAGGTTATACTGACAATGTATAAAGCATATTATAATATGTTGCCTGATAAGATTTTGAGTATGTTTGAAAAACGTGACTGTAAGTATGAGCTAAAAGGAACATGTTTGTTTAAAAAACTGAAAGTAAGAACAAATGTTAGATGTAGAACTAGAGCAGTAAGAGGAGTGAGTTTATGGAATTGTTTGCATACAGATCTCAAAGTGATTCAAACAATAAGTGGATTCAAAACGCTCCTAAGAAATAATATGTTACTTTCATATAGATAAGTTCTGAAATCAACTTCTATGACTTATTTTTTATTTATTTATTTTTTTTCTTTCTCAAGTGTTTGTTAGAAGAGCATTGAGCATTGTCTGACTGTTGAATATTTTGAGAGGGATAGGCGATAATAAGCCTGGAGCTTCAGCCTATACCCTTTGGTTTAAGAAAGTTATGTTGTATGTGACGGGTTGTATATATTTGTTATTATTTACAAACCAATAAACTCAACTCAACAATATTTCCCCCTCAGGTACATTTGGCCAAACAAAGTGCTGCCAAACATTCAGCTTCTTTCACTTGAATCAATAAATAAAAACAGTGAAAAAAACACATCCACACATGAACATATAATGCATAAACACATCATGACAGAACACTGCACACCTGTTTACAGTTTTCTCGATTGTTTATACACATTTATTTCAAAGCATGCCTCATACTCTCAGAACTCTACACACAAATCCAAAATGACACACACACTGGGAGAAACCCGTCAATTCTCCTGCAAAATTAAACTTCACATTCAAAATAATGTAATTTCTTCTTAAATGGTATTTAGTTTTCAAATGACACACACATATGATTACACATTTATAAGAACCAGTAGAACACTGATGTGCTGATGTAAAACATTATGATGAATGGAAAACACTCCTTCTCCATTCATCATAATGGCGTAGACCTTTTTTTGTTCAGTGTTGTAAAAATTGTGTGTAAATAAGTGTGTAAAATATTTGAGATTATTGTTTTTATACTCAGAACACTCAAATACAAGCTCAAATATATTTTATATACTGTACTACTGTACTCGTTGAGTACTGTAGTACTTCTAGTGAGAGTAGATTTCTTATCTATTCTCTATTCAGAAAGTCTGCTCCAGCTCTACTCTTTACCCTCCCTCATTGTTAGACCACATGGTCAACCAAAGTGGCTCAGATCTCATCAGAGATTACGGTACTTGGCCGTCTCCATCCTCGTCTTCCTCCTATTCCTCTTACTCCTCTGCCTCTGTTTTTAATGTTGGCATCCATTGCTACAAAACAAAAGAGCTCACCTGTTGCCCTTTTATGCTAAAGCTCTGATTGCCAATTGTAAAACTGTGTTTCAGGTGTTTGCCCATGTGATGAGTGTGCCTAATAGGGCAATTAACTTTAGAATTTTAAATGTCCGTGTGTTCCTTGTGAAAACAGGATACTTTCTTCACGAAAACTGAACACTAACCCTAACCCCAAATGCAGAGAATTTGTGTGTAGTGTTTTGAAAAAAATGTGTTTTAAAACAGCAAATAGTGCAAGAGTGTAAAGCATAAATTGTGTTTGCAGTTTAACAGATTTGTTTCAGGGCGTTGTTGCATGGTTATATGTTGTGGTCATTGTGTCTCAAGTACAGTACCAGTAATTGTGTATAAACAATTAAGACAAACTGTAATACACACTGCACACCTGTTTAACACAGAACACTGCACACCTGTTTAACACAGAACACTGCACACCTGTTTAACACAGAACACTGCACACCTGTTTAACACACAGAACACTGCACACCTGTTTAACACACAGAACACTGCACACCTGTTTAACACAGAACACTGCACACCTGTTTAACACAGAACACTGCACACCTGTTTAACACAGAACACTGCACACCTGTTTAACACAGAACACTGCACACCTGATTAACACAGAACACTGCACACCTGTTTAACACAGAACACTGCACACCTGATTAACACAGAACACTGCTCACCTGTTTAACACAGAACACTGCACACCTGTTTAACACACAGAACACTGCACACCTGTTTAACACAGAACACTGCACACCTGATTAACACAGAACACTGCACACCTGTTTAACACACAGAACACTGCACACCTGATTAACACAGAACACTGCTCACCTGTTTAACACAGAACACTGCACACCTGTTTAACACACAGAACACTGCACACCTGTTTAACACACAGAACACTGCTCACCTGTTTAACACACAGAACACTGCACACCTGATTAACACAGAACACTGCTCACCTGTTTAACACAGAACACTGCACACCTGTTTAACACACAGAACACTGCTCACCTGTTTAACACACAGTACACTGCACACCTGTTTAACACAGAACACTGCACACCTGATTAACACAGAACACTGCACACCTGATTAACACAGAACACTGCTCACCTGTTTAACACAGAACACTGCACACCTGTTTAACACACAGAACACTGCACACCTGTTTAACACACAGAACACTGCACACCTGTTTAACACACAGAACACTGCACACCTGTTTAACACACAGAACACTGCACACCTGTTTAACACAGAACACTGCTCACCTGTTTAACACAGAACACTGCACACCTGATTAACACAAAACACTGCTCACCTGTTTAACACAGAACACTGCTCACCTGTTTAACACAGAACACTGCACACCTGTTTAACACAAAACACTGCACACCTGATTAACACAGAACACTGCTCACCTGTTTAACACAGAACACTGCACACCTGTTTAACACACAGAACACTGCACACCTGTTTAACACACAGAACACTGCTCACCTGTTTAACACACAGAACACTGCACACCTGATTAACACAGAACACTGCTCACCTGTTTAACACAGAACACTGCACACCTGTTTAACACACAGAACACTGCTCACCTGTTTAACACACAGTACACTGCACACCTGTTTAACACAGAACACTGCACACCTGATTAACACAGAACACTGCACACCTGTTTAACACACAGAACACTGCTCGCCTGTTTAACACACAGAACACTGCACACCTGTTTAATACACAGAACACTGCTCACCTGTTTAACACAGAACACTGCACACCTGTTTAACACACAGAACACTGCACACCTGATTAACACACAGAACACTGCACACCTGTTTAACACACAGAACACTGCACACCTGATTAACACACAGAACACTGCACACCTGTTTAACACAGAACACTGCACACCTGTTTAACACAGAACACTGCACACCTGTTTAACACAGAACACTGCACACCTGATTCACACACAGAACACTGCACACCTGTTTAACACACAGAACACTGCACACCTGTTTAACACACAGAACACTGCACACCTGTTTAACACACAGAACACTGCACACCTGTTTAACACACAGAACACTGCACACCTGTTTAACACAGAACACTGCACACCTGTTTAACACAGAACACTGCTCACCTGTTTAACACAGAACACTGCTCACCTGTTTAACACACAGAACACTGCACACCTGTTTAACACACAGAACACTGCACACCTGTTTAACACAGAACACTGCACACCTGTTTAACACACAGAACACTGCACACCTGTTTAACACACAGAACACTGCACACCTGTTTAACACACAGAACACTGCACACCTGTTTAACACACAGAACACTGCACACCTGTTTAACACAGAACACTGCTCACCTGTTTAACACACAGAACACTGCACACCTGTTTAACACACAGAACACTGCACACCTGTTTAACACACAGAACACTGCACACCTGATTAACACAGAACACTGCTCACCTGTTTAACACACAGAACACTGCACACCTGTTTAACACACAGAACACTGCTCACCTGTTTAACACACAGAACACTGCACACCTGTTTAACACACAGAACACTGCTCACCTGTTTAACACACAGAACACTGCACACCTGATTAACACAGAACACTGCTCACCTGTTTAATACACAGAACACTGCTCACCTGTTTAACACACAGAACACTGCACACCTGTTTAACACACAGAACACTGCTCACCTGTTTAACACACAGAACACTGCACACCTGATTAACACAGAACACTGCTCACCTGTTTAACACAGAACACTGCACACCTGTTTAACACACAGAACACTGCTCACCTGTTTAACACACAGTACACTGCACACCTGTTTAACACAGAACACTGCACACCTGATTAACACAGAACACTGCTCACCTGTTTAACACAGAACACTGCACACCTGTTTAACACACAGAACACTGCACACCTGTTTAACACAGAACACTGCACACCTGATTAACACAGAACACTGCACACCTGTTTAACACACAGAACACTGCACACCTGATTAACACAGAACACTGCTCACCTGTTTAACACACAGAACACTGCTCGCCTGTTTAACACACAGAACACTGCACACCTGTTTAACAAACAGAACACTGCACACCTGATTAACACAGAACACTGCACACCTGTTTAATACACAGAACACTGCTCACCTGTTTAACACAGAACACTGCACACCTGTTTAACACACAGAACACTGCACACCTGTTTAACACACAGAACACTGCACACCTATTTAACACACAGAACACTGCACACCTGTTTAACACACAGAACACTGCACACCTGTTTAACACACAGAACACTGCACACCTGTTTAACACACAGAACACTGCACACCTGATTAACACAGAACACTGCTCACCTGTTTAACACACAGAACACTGCTCGCCTGTTTAACACACAGAACACTGCACACCTGTTTAACAAACAGAACACTGCACACCTGATTAACACAGAACACTGCACACCTGTTTAATACACAGAACACTGCTCACCTGTTTAACACAGAACACTGCACACCTGTTTAACACACAGAACACTGCACACCTGTTTAACACACAGAACACTGCACACCTGTTTAACACACAGAACACTGCACACCTGTTTAACACACAGAACACTGCACACCTATTTAACACACAGAACACTGCACACCTGTTTAACACACAGAACACTGCACACCTGTTTAACACAGAACACTGCACACCTGTTTAACACAGAACACTGCACACCTGTTTAACACACAGAACACTGCACACCTGTTTAACACACAGAACACTGCACACCTATTTAACACACAGAACACTGCACACCTGTTTAACACACAGAACACTGCACACCTGATTAACACAGAACACTGCACACCTGTTTAACACAGAACACTGCGCCTGTTCAGGTTACTTGCTCTGCAAGTCACGTCAAAAAAAGAAGAAGTGTGGCGGATCCTGCTATTTTAGATGTTTTTTTATCCGATGTGTGCGTGTGAAAGTTAGACATTATGTCCTGAGAAGAGAAGTCAAAATGCCTGGTTAACGGTTGTGTGTTTAATTTGACTCCCTCTCGTTAAAACTGATATGTTTCACTGTCTCCAACCAACAAAGAAACATTACTATGCTTCAAAAGAAGGACCTTAAACCTTCCAAAAAATTAACTGAGCTTTAAATGAGATCTATTTACACCAACTTCATATCTTGTTTGTGTTTTAAATTGTGAGCGGGACATACTGAGTCGTATATAAAGTTTTTCTTGGCAGGACTTATTTACACCTTTTGCCCCCCCCTCTTTTCTCTCTCTCTGCCCCTCAGATCCGGGGAAGTGGTGGCGAGCAATGTTGATCAGTACCAGTCAAGAGGGTTACATTCCCAGTAACTACGTAGCTAAAGACACTCTGGAAGCTGAGGAGTAAGTCACTCACACTGAGAGAGCTGACTTTACAGGGACTGACTCACTGCAGGAGACAGACTCTAGTGGACACTGGAGGAACTGCAGCTGTAAAGTTGGACATTTTAACATAGAGCTCTATGGAGACTGACTCCACTGCAGGAGACAGACTCTAGTGGACACTGGAGGAACTGCAGCTTGATGTCATGTTTTGGGATTCTCTCCTGATGTTTGAGTTTCTGTCGTTCAGGTGGTTCTTTAAAGGTGTGAGCAGGAAAGATGCAGAGCGACAGCTGCTTGCTCCGGGGAACAAGGTGGGCTCCTACATGATCCGAGACAGCGAGGACCACACAGGGTGAGTGAACCAATCACAAACAGGTTAATGCTTCATTTTTTTCTCTCTCTGCTGCACAGCTAGTTACTCTTTATCAATGCAGGAAAGTGACATCCAGATGTCAGTGTTATGAAAACCTAACGTGTGCTCTTTGCTGAACAGGTAGCTACTCTCTGTCGGTGCGGGACAGTGACGGTCAGTCTGCAGACACTGTGAAACATTATAAGATCAGAACTCTGGATAACGGAGGATTCTACATCTCTCCACGAAACACCTTCAGCACCCTGCAGGAGCTGGTCAGCCATTACAAGAGTGAGTCCATGACGTCAGATATTAACTGAGGGGAGTTAACTTCAGTAATTGTTAAAATGATGACATGATGGGCCAGCTGTTCTGCGGGGGCCCCTCAGCTCCTCTCCCTCTGTGTCTCTAGACGTCTGCATCTGTTCCTCTTCATTCAACACTAAATGATGTCATAAAGAGGATAAAGCAGGAAACAGCGGCCTGTCAGTCTTAACTCCCAACCCTTTACATGTTTAGTAACAGTGACGTCACGTCAGTCTCTGTGCTGCCTATGAACAACAGCACCCTCTGCTGGCCAATCAGAAAACATCAACCTGCTGCATGAGACTGAATGTGAGGGTCACCGAAGGTTTATTTCTTGCACTTTAATTCTCTGGAGTCTCAGCATGAGGGTGCAGTTTTAGCCTTTGCAGAACAATGCTGAAATAAATGTTTACTTAAATCCCTTTACTGGCAGAAAGGAGAAGTACATAATACTGAAGTGCATCTGAGAAACATGACATAAATCCACTGTTTATAAAGACAGATAAATCAAGTCCTGATGTTTGTGTTTGTGTGTTTTAGAGCAGGGAGATGGTCTTTGTCAGACCCCTGACCAGTCCCTGTTTGAGTCCCAAACCTGAGAAGCCGTGGGAGAAGGATGCGTGGGAGATCCCCCGATCCTCGCTGAAACTAGACAGGAGACTCGGAGCTGGACAGTTCGGGGAAGTCTGGATGGGTGAGACGGCCAGGAAAGATTCAGATGGAAGTCCTGAATGATGATGTGATTAATTTTTTGAATAATAACTTGTTTTGTATGAAGCTACGTACAACAAACACACCAAGGTGGCAGTGAAGACGATGAAGCCAGGCAGCATGTCGGTAGAAGCCTTCATGGGGGAAGCCAACCTGATGAAGTCTCTGCAACACGACAAGCTGGTGCGCCTGCACGCCGTAGTCAGCAAAGAGGAGCCCATCTACATCATCACAGAGTTCATGGAGAAAGGTGCAACTTCTCTTTCTAATGTGACCGACTGAAACTTCATATCATTTGTTCATACGGAGATTTATATGTCACTGAGCTTTTCATATTTACTCTGTGTGTGTGTGTGTGTGTGTGTGTGTGTGTGTGTGTGTGTGTGTGTGTGTGTGTGTGATGCAGGTAGTTTATTAGACTTCCTAAAGAGTGATGAAGGAAACCGAGTCCAGCTGCCCAAGCTCATTGATTTCTCTGCTCAGGTGAGATTTCCTACATTCACATAAACCTCACTCATCCTGATCCTGTGATCCTGCTTCTGGATCCAGTCCCAGAACCAGGTCTCTGAGGGGGCAGGTCTCCAGGAGCTTTCTGGAGGTCAGGGCTTTGTTATGGACCGTGTCAGGCTCACTTTCTTTTCAGTGCTTATCAAAATTAAAACCTCTCTTTTGAATTTAATGAGTCATGGGTATGGTCCTGGTTCTGCTCTGCAGGCATTAATTTGGGGTTTTCCGGTGGACTCAGAGGATGGATTTACAGAACTCTGCAAGCGTCCCGATTATTGAACATGAAGAAATTAAAAAAAATATAAATTTATATAAACAATTTCTCTCTCTCTCCCCCTCCTAACCCTCTCTCAGACTGCAGAGGGGATGGCTTACATCGAGCAGAGGAACTACATCCACAGAGACCTGCGAGCTGCTAACATCCTCGTCAACAAGTCTCTGGTCTGCAAGATCGCCGACTTCGGCCTGGCTCGAATCATTGAAGACAACGAGTACACGGCCAGAGAGGGTAGGACATGATAATGACATGAAAACGACATGAGAGTGACATGAGAGTGACATGATAAGGACATGATAATGACATGATAAGGACATGATAAGGACATGAGAGTGACATGATAAGGACATGAGAGTGACATGATAAGGACATGATAAGGACATGAGAGTGACATGATAAGGACATGATAAGGACATGAGAGTGACATGATAAGGACATGA
>NW_027636748.1:32500-42249 GCF_947650265.1 Symphodus melops | reverse complement strand
GTGTGTGTGCGTGCGTGTGCGTGTGCGTGTGCGTGTGTGCGTTTACTTTTAAACGTCTCCTGGTGACCACGTGCAGGTTCGAGTTCTGCGAGCCGTCCTTCGTGGTCGGGAACTGTCTGGAGATCCCTGCAGAGAGCCGGCAGTACGACCGGGTGTGTACTGCGGCGCCGGCGTGCAGAAAGAGCACGAGGAGTACATGAAGAACCTGCTGAAGCTGGGCGGCGGTCCTGGTCATGCCTCTGGAGGAGAAGGTGCGTGTCGTTATCACAGGAGTGTGTTAGTGAAACATGGCGACGTGGCGTGCTGCACCTTGAAATAGACGGGCTGTGACTACTTCCTGTGTGTTTTCTTGTCAGCTGACGAAGATCACCCGAACGGGTCCCGAACAGCTGGGAGACCAAAAAGATCATCTCAGTGTCCTTCGCTCCTCTCGTGCTCCCCAAACACAGCACCAACGGGAAACCCCCGGACCGCCCCGCTGCGTGAGTCCACCTCCCGCCTTCTCATTGGATCAAAAATCCGTCTTAATGTCTCTTTGTTGACGCCTTGCTTCTCTGTGATTCTGCAGCGAGGTACGAGGTCCGCTCGCTGCAGGAGCTGTCTCGCATCTGCATCCGTCACACCCTCAGAGTGACCACCGACGGAGGAGACAGCCAATCACGCGCGGCAGAGGCTCCTCCTTCAGCGTGGGGAGGGGTCCTGGCGGTGGCCGGGCCTCCATAAGTACGGCCCTCGCTTCAAACGCCGTCGGGTCCACCGGCGTCACTGTAATGCCCTCGTCCTCGCCACACGGCAGGTGGTGGCCAGCAGTGGCATAGGCTCCGCCCCTCTGGACAGCAACAACAACCAGGGAGGACGAGCAGAGGATGAGGAGGAGATGGGGGAGAGGGAGGGGAGGCGGCAGCTGAGAGGATGCAGGAGGGGAGGCCGGGGAGCTGGAGCGGTGGTGGAGGAGGAGGAGACGGTGGAGGAGGAGGAGGAGGAAGAGGAGGAGCAGGAGGGAGGAGAAGGAGACAGGGGAACTGCTCCGCCCCCAGCCGGCCGTGAACCTCCTCAGAGAGAGGATCCTGAACCTTCCGCTGCCCGAGCCGCTCAAGATGTATCTGCTGTTCTACAGAGAGAAGTAAGCCCCCCCCCCCCCCATGTCTTCATCTGTCTTCATCCTCTTCATCATCCTTTCAGCAGCCGTTCACTATGAGGTCCAAACAGATCATGATGCTAACATGAGAGAGCCACAGCTTTTAAAATGTAACAACAGACGTCCAATCAGCCTTCTCATACTGACACCAGGAGCACCAATCAGGGAGTTCCCCTGTCCAACATGGTTAAGTGTCAGTGACTGAAGCAGCTCCCATTTGTCACTCAGAGAGTCCACGCCCCCTAAATCTAAATTACTTTAACTCTTTAATATCATGTAAACAGGTGAGTTATACAAACATTCAGCCTGTACACTTAAAGAGAGACCCACACTGTATACCAGACTGTCAGTGTGTTTTAACATAGAGCTCTATGGAGGCTGACTCACTGCAGGAGACAGACTCTAGTGGACACTGGAGGAACTGCAGCTGTAAAGTTGGACATTTTAACATAGAGCTCTATGGAGACTGACTCTAGTGGACACTGGGGGAACTTTCAGCCCCACAGATTTCAGTCTTCATTTTGCGCCCATGTCAAAGTGAAAGTGAGCAGAGTCACTCTGTTTCCTGATCCAGTCGTACTGGACCTTCTTTTCTGGCATTTCATTCTTAATAAGTCCGATATCAGAGCCATAGTTCCTCCTGTGATGACTCAGTGCTTTAAAGCTGAGATCCAGGAGGTCTGACTAAAGCTCAGGTCAAACACACGGTCTCTTCACTGAGGACAGATATTAGAGGACGAGGTGAAGAGTCCTCGTCGCTCTTTTTATTTTACACTCAAAGTTAGACGGAGCTGTGCGCAACCAGCCGGCTGCTCCTTGATCTTCTGCAGGAGGTCCAGATCTTCACAGGGGGACCAGAGGTGTGAATTCCCGTTTCACATTAAGATTTAGTGGCTTCAGAGAGACGGGTTAGGATCGGCCATTTCCATGATTAGTTTTGAGATGATCTTCATGTTTCTTTTCTGAGACCAGTTGGTGCATGGATGTTTCTCTGCAGACATGCAGGCGAAACCTGAATCCTGACATCATCATTCAAACACCTTCTCTACATCCCGTTATATTCTCCTGAGTATGACCACACGCCCTCACGGACGTATCCGTACTCCAGTGAACTAAACCAGCATGATAACTACGTGATGTTCCTGAAGACGGACAGTGTGCTTTGTGTTCTTGTGATTGTCGAGTAGAATGACGTGTAAATATGAAGCTGTGTGTTTATAACCATGAAACTTTGAGGAGTAGTAAACCTCCTGTCGTCATCCGAATGGGCGTTTCTTCCTGCTTCCACACCAAACGATGTTTCCTTGGTGCCAAGCTTCGATGCATGGACTCAAAGAGAAAACAGCGAGTCACTTGTAAACAATGTTTAAAAAAACAAGGGACTGTGTTTGTCTCATTCAAAGGTCTGTGCAGGTGAGTCTGCAGCAGTTTGGGACGGTGAAGGTGTCCATGTTGATTTTTGTGCAGATTCTTTGTCTTCACTGTGAGATGATCCGTTTTCTGTCTTTGACATGAAACCTTCTCGTCTTCTCGTTCTGGCGCCATGCTGATTGTAAACAGTCATGTTGGAGGGTTTTTTTTGCACTAAAGTTCACGTTTTGGTAAAAACGACTTGCTGGTTTTTAAGACTGAGCTGTTTTATTGACTGCTGTTAATAAAGTTCATTGTACAAAACACAGTCTGTGATGTGGCTTTATTCTGAGACAGCACAGCTCCCTGAGCCCTCCGTCAGGATTTCATGATAAAACATCAGAGACTAAATTAGCAACTTACTACCTTTACTTAGTGCAGATTCCTCCTATAATTCAGATACAGCAGAAACGGCTCCAAATTCTGATACTAACCTCGACTGTTTCTCTCCATTTAACCTCTCAGAACTAAACTTGATTATTTCTGCATCTAAACCGTCAACTTGTCTTTTAGATCCAATCCCAACCAAGCTGTTTAAGGAAGTCTTTCCTCTAGTTAGCAGCTCCATACTAGATATGATCAATATAGCCTTAGCTAAGACCCCACTAGTGAATTTTAAACTTTTTACGCGCTGTTTAAACGACGGTTGCTAACAAGTAGCCAGCTGAAACTACAGTGGTTGTCATGGAGACATTAAACGTCATCACGCCGGGAACTCTCCCTAATCTAAGGAACCACCGGCGCCATTTCTTTCATGTTGGCCTACAGAAATATGTCATCATTATACCAGCCTATTATGAGAAAACACTCCATAAACTTTCATTGCTATGCAGACGATACTCAGCTCTACATATCAATGAAGCCAGAAGACACCAACCAGCTTCATAAACTAGAAGCCTCAAGGACATCAGGACCTGGATGACCAGAAACTTCTTACTGCTCAACTCAGACAAGACTGAAGTTCTAGTGATTGGACCTAAGAACCTCAGAGAGACTTTCTCTGATGATATGACGGCCCTTAGTAGTATTAGCGTAGCCTCTAGTACCACTGACCTGCTGCTGGTACCTACAGTCTCTAAACTACAGGAGGTAGAGTCTGCAGTTATCAGACCTGCTGGTACCTACAGTCTCTAAACTACAGGAGGTAGAGTCTGCAGTTATCAGACCTGCTGGTACCTACAGTCTCTAAACTACAGGAGGTAGAGTCTGCAGTTATCAGACCTGCTGGTACCTACAGTCTCTAAACTACAGGAGGTAGAGTCTGCAGTTATCAGACCTGCTGGTACCTACAGTCTCTAAACTACAGGTGGTAGAGTCTGCAGTTATCAGACCTGCTGGTACCTACAGTCTCTAAACTACAGGAGGTAGAGTCTGCAGTTATCAGACCTGCTGGTACCTACAGTCTCTAAACTACAGGAGGTAGAGTCTGCAGTTATCAGACCTGCTGGTACCTACAGTCTCTAAATGTACTACAGGAGGTAGAGTCTGCAGTTATCAGACCTGCTGGTACCTACAGTCTCTAAACTACAGGTGGTAGAGTCTGCAGTTATCAGACCTGCTGGTACCTACAGTCTCTAAACTACAGGAGGTAGAGTCTGCAGTTATCAGACCTGCTGGTACCTACAGTCTCTAAACTACAGGAGGTAGAGTCTGCAGTTATCAGACCTGCTGGTACCTACAGTCTCTAAACTACAGGAGGTAGAGTCTGCAGTTATCAGACCTGCTGGTACCTACAGTCTCTAAACTACAGGAGGTAGAGTCTGCAGTTATCAGACCTGCTGGTACCTACAGTCTCTAAACTACAGGAGGTAGAGTCTGCAGTTATCAGACCTGCTGGTACCTACAGTCTCTAAACTACAGGTGGTAGAGTCTGCAGTTATCAGACCTGCTGGTACCTACAGTCTCTAAATGTCCTACAGGAGGTAGAGTCTGCAGTTATCAGACCTGCTGGTACCTACAGTCTCTAAACTACAGGAGGTAGAGTCTGCAGTTATCAGACCTGCTGGTACCTACAGTCTCTAAACTACAGGTGGTAGAGTCTGCAGTTATCAGACCTGCTGGTACCTACAGTCTCTAAACTACAGGAGGTAGAGTCTGCAGTTATCAGACCTGCTGGTACCTACAGTCTCTAAACTACAGGAGGTAGAGTCTGCAGTTATCAGACCTGCTGGTACCTACAGTCTCTAAACTACAGGTGGTAGAGTCTGCAGTTATCAGACCTGCTGGTACCTACAGTCTCTAAACTACAGGTGGTAGAGTCTGCAGTTATCAGACCTGCTGGTACCTACAGTCTCTAAACTACAGGAGGTAGAGTCTGCAGTTATCAGACCTGCTGGTACCTACAGTCTCTAAATGTCCTACAGGAGGTAGAGTCTGCAGTTATCAGACCTGCTGGTACCTACAGTCTCTAAACTACAGGAGGTAGAGTCTGCAGTTATCAGGCTCCTCTCCTCACACTGTATTTTTGATAGACTTCAAACTCCTTGATAAATGTTACAGTCCCGGCTGACACAGGTGGAGACCAGCTCATAGTTCTGCTGCTGTAATAATTGAAGCAGATAATTAACCCATTGAGCTCAAGAGGGCAGCAGCTCTTCAGTCTCTCCATGTTACTGCATGTGGCTGCCTGTAAATCTCAGTTACATTATAGGTGGAAGGTGGAGCTGAACACCACTCAGCACTTAGCTTAGCATGGTGGATGACTCTGATGTTGCTGTCACAGAGAGCAGACGAGGGAAGGAGCAGCTGTGATTGAAGACAGTGATGAAACGTGAGACTGAATAATCTTTAATAATCCAAAGAAACGAGAGCGCCAGGAGCTGCAGAGCAGCTGCTTCAGGTCGCATCCTGCGATGCCACACAGAAGACATTCATGTTTGTTAGCATGTGGCTATGACCGATGAACACGCACATACATGGTGCTGAGCTTGGTGAACATGCAGTGGGTTTACATGGGTGCACTGTACAGTGAGACTATGACGTCAGCTGAGCGTCCTCGAACACAGAACGAGCAAAAAAAAATAAAATCACAAAGCTCCAAAAATAAAAACATCATCTATGAAAGAAAGAGTCCAAATGTTTATCTACATCAGTAAAAAGTCTTTTTATAGGATCAACAGGAAGTGACACGCCCGCTCACCCAGCAGACAGGAAATCATCCGCTAACGGCAACCTGCGTTCAAATCCTGCAGGGAAGCAGAGAGCGAGCGAGGAGCAGAGAGAGGGAGGAGCAGAGAGGGAGGAGCAGGGAGAGGGAGGAGCAGGAGGGAGGAGCAGAAAGAGGGAGGAGCAGAGAGAGGGAGGAGCAGGAGGGAGGAGCAGAGAGAGGGAGGAGCAGAGAGAGGGAGGACCAGGAGGCAGGAGCAGAGAGAGGGAGGAGCAGAGAGAGGGAGGAGCAGGGAGAGGGAGGAGCAGGAGGCAGGAGCAGAGAGAGGGAGGAGCAGAGAGAGGGAGGAGCAGGGAGAGGGAGGAGCAGAGAGAGGGAGGAGCAGGAGGGAGGAGCAGGGAGAGGGAGGAGCAGAGAGGGAGGAGCAGGGAGAGGGAGGAGCAGGAGGGAGGAGCAGAGAGAGGGAGGAGCAGGAGGGAGGAGCAGAGAGAGGGAGGAGCAGGAGGGAGGAGCAGAGAGAGGGAGGAGCAGAGAGGGAGGAGCAGGGAGAGGGAGGAGCAGGAGGGAGGAGCAGAGAGAGGGAGGAGCAGAGAGGGAGGAGCAGGGAGAGGGAGGAGCAGGAGGGAGGAGCAGGGAGAGGGAGGAGCAGGAGGGAGGAGCAGGAGGGAGGAGCAGAGAGAGGGAGGAGCAGAGAGAGGGAGGAGCAGAGAGGGAGGAGCAGAGAGAGGGAGGAGCAGAGAGAGGGAGGAGCAGGAGGGAGGAGCAGGAGGGAGGAGCAGGAGGGAGGAGCAGAGAGAGGGAGGAGCAGGAGGGAGGAGCAGGAGGGAGGAGCAGAGAGGGAGGAGCAGAGAGAGGGAGGAGCAGAGAGGGAGGAGCAGAGAGAGGGAGGAGCAGGAGGGAGGAGCAGGAGGGAGGAGCAGAGAGGGAGGAGCAGAGAGAGGGAGGAGCAGAGAGGGAGGAGCAGAGAGAGGGAGGAGCAGGAGGGAGGAGCAGGAGGGAGGAGCAGAGAGGGAGGAGCAGAGAGAGGGAGGATGATTTGTGGAACAGTCTGAAGTTTTCCTTCAAAGCGTTTGAAAAAGGTTCCAGAGATTTGTGAAAGTTCAGTTTGATGATTCGTCTTCTGACTTGAAGGCCGAAGACGACATGTCAGTTCTCCAGATCTCCACCGTGCACGCCGTGATCCTGAAACACTGAGATGAAGAAGTCGAGATCCTGAGAAAAGACAAAGTGATCTCTGCACGATGTTGATGAGCTCAGGTTGAAACCTGCGGACTCATAGCAGGACGCAGGCTAAGGCACCGTGGGACCCTGATGACTCCGAGGCTCGCTCAGGACAGGAGCCTTGAACGGACCCCGAGGGATATCTCTGTCCTCCACGCCGTCTGCTCCGGAAAACATTTACTGAAAACAGCAACAAGCGACAGAGTGCAGAAAGCCAGAGCCAGCAGGTGACTAGCTTAGCATTAAGACTGGCTAGCACTTAGCTCTTTCACAGGCAGAACGAAAGTTTTATGTTGGAAGTATTTGACGCTTACAGTCTTGTTGTTAACCTGAGGTTGTCAACCTGCTGGGACTGCTCTGATTGGCTAATCAACGTTAGCTAACAAAGCAGACAGCATTCACAACTCAGCTCCTCCCCTAAAACTATGAAATATTCCTTTAAGGTTTAGGGTTAGGGTGTGTGGGGGGGGGGTATCTGAGTGTTTGAGCTGACAGCAGTGATGTGACCACACCCACCCACCCGCCCACACACACACACACACACACACACACACACACACACACACACACACACACACACACACACACACACACACACACACACACACACACACACACACACACACACACACACACACACACACACACACACACACAGCAGCAACAGTCTGAATGAGTCAAAACTGAGTCCCAAAGTGGCAGGTGCACAGGAGAGGTCAGAGGTCATGTCACTTGGGCACCAGGCCGCGGGATTGTGGGTAGAGCGGGGATCCTGGACTGGAAGGGCTGAAGGGAGAGGTGGGGGTGCCCGACTTCTTTCCTGTCCGTGGTCGACTGACAGAGAAAACAGGAACGGGTTTAAATTCACATGAAGTCGACTTTAACGGCGTTCATTCAGAGAAACTTCCAGACCAGCGTTTTCTAAACTTATTCTCTGGTTTTTAAAAAAAAGAAAAATCAGTCTCGTATATAAATTGTGAGAGAAACGAATTTGTCAACACGTCGACCCTTCCACTTGCGCCGTCATTGGCAGGTTGAATGTGACCGTTAGCCGGCTAGCATTAGCTGCAGTCTGCTCTTTAGCTGGGTCTTTCGTTTTAATTAGCCAAGCATCCATTTGTCGTTGCTAACGTCAGACTCCCAATGACTCAACTGGGCGGAAACCGGAGTGTGGTATAATTATGGCGCCCTCAGGTGGTTCAAATGTGTACTGCAAATATACATCTTAAAATACCAAGTGATGTGGTGACCTGGTCTCTGTGAATCAGTGCTCGAAACAACCAGCAGCTGAGAAACATAACAAACAACAGACCGGTCTATAAAGGATCAGTGAGCATGAGGAGCGAGGTCAGACCTACCCAGACTTTGGTTTTTTGATGCTCCCGCTGGCGCTGGCGGGGGCCGTTGGTCCCAGGCTGCTGTGAAAGCCTGAGGCATCGACCTGGATCTCATCCTCGTCCCTGAGAGCGTCCTCGAGAGCTGCTGCCACCTTCGGAGCGATAACGGGCTCTTGGTACTCTTTAGTGGTCCGAGTCGGCAGGTCCATGTCCAGCATGATGATGTTCTCAGCCTGGGGGGGGGGGTTAGCTGTTACACTAGTGTAGGAGGTATCAGAGCCACTTTAACAGATGGGGGGATATCTGTTCTACTCACTTTGTATCTCATGTCGGGTCTCATCATCATGGCAATGCGGGCGTGTTGACTCACAGGCCTCCTGCATCCCACCGCAGACAGAGGTCTGCCAATCATCTGATGGTCACTACACACACACACACACACACACACACACACACACACACACACACACACACACACACACACACACACACACACACACACACACACACACACACACACACACACACACACACACACACACACACACACGCGAATAATAAAAAGTTAGTAAACAATAAAACAAGTTAATAAACGTTAATAAAAGTTAATAAACGTTAATAAAAGTTAAAAAAAGTTAATAAACCTTAATAAAAGTTAATAAACCTTAATAAAAGTTAATAAACCTTAATAAAAGTTAATAAACCTTAATAAAAGTTAATAAAAGTTAATAAAAGTTAATAAACCTTAATAAAAGTTAATAAACGTTAATAAAAGTTAATAAACCTTAATAAAAGTTATTAAAAGTTAATAAACCTTAATAAAAGTTAATAAAAGTTAATAAACCTTAATAAAAGTTAATAAACCTTAATAAAAGTTAATAAAAGTTAATAAACCTTAATAAAAGTTAATAAAAGTTAATAAACCTTAATAAAAGTTAATAATCCTTAATAAAAGTTAATAAAAGTTAATAAACCTTAATAAAAGTTAAGAAACCTTAATAAAAGTTAATAAAAGTTAATAAACCTTAATAAAAGTTAATAAACCTTAATAAAAGTTAATAAACCTTAATAAAAGTTAATAAACCTTAATAAAAGTTAATAAAAGTTAATAAACCTTAATAAAAGTTAATAAACCTTAATAAAAGTTAATAATCCTTAATAAAAGTTAAGAAACCTTAATAAAAGTTAATAAAAGTTAATAAACCTTAATAAAAGTTAATAAACCTTAATAAAAGTTAATAAAAGTTAATAAACCTTAATAAACCTTAATAAAAGTTAATAATCCTTAATAAAAGTTAATAAAAGTTAATAAACCTTAATAAAAGTTAATAAACCTTAATAAAAGTTAATAAACCTTAATAAAAGTTAATAAAAGTTAATAAACCTTAATAAAAGTTAATAAACCTTAATAAAAGTTAATAAAAGTTAATAAACCTTAATAAAAGTTAATAATCCTTAATAAAAGTTAAGAAACCTTAATAAAAGTTAATAAAAGTTAATAATCCTTAATAAAAGTTAAGAAACCTTAATAAAAGTT
>NW_027636748.1:12500-27500 GCF_947650265.1 Symphodus melops | reverse complement strand
GGAGTAGCGCAGCGTTGTCAAGGTTTCCTCCACGTTGTAAGAGGCCGGGCCGATGTTAGCCACCATGACGGTGCGGGCGTTTCCCCCGAGAGAGTCCTGCAGCAGCCGGGTGAGTTTGGAGTCCCTGTAGGGGATGTGGCTGCTGCGACCGTCCACCAGGGCTGAAATCACGTTTCCTAAAGCCGACAGAGACAGGTTGATCTTTGTGGCCTCTTTCAGCCTCTCGCCCTGAGCGCCCGTCTTCGCCTGCCGCTCACTACCCGCCAAATCCACCAAGTTCAGTTTGCCCACCCTGATGTGGTTCTGGCCATCCACCCCCAGCTCGCTGCACTCCACGGTGATGACAAAGATGGCGTGTGAGCGGGAGCTGTGCTCGTTCATGTTGGTGGCGCCCACTGATCGGTTCTGGTTGCCTACATTCATGACGTGTTCGATCTCCTTCACGCTCTTTGTGACAAACGAGGAGAGGTCTTTGACGTAGACGCCGGTGTCGGGCCGCTGCCTGAGCTCCAGGCGACATGATTGGTCCTGACAGAGGAGGTCTCTGATCTCCTCCTGATAGATCTCCAGGTACGACGCTCGGACCAGGTACTGCTGGTTCTGAGAGCGCGAGATGTGAGTGAAGATGTGTTCAAAGGAGTTGGGGATCACGCCCCTCCTCTCGGGGTCGTTCCTCACGCCCTCCATGGTGTACGTCTTCCCCGTACCCGTCTGTCCGTACGCAAAGATGGTCCCATTGAAGCCAAGCAGGACCGAGTCCACCAGCGGCCTGAAGGTCTCGTCGTACAGGTCGAGCTGTTTGGAGTTCCAGTCGTACACGGAGTCGAAGGTGAACACTTTGGGGACCTCGCTGGCCGACGCCTCTCGAGGGTTTCTCACCAGAATCTGTCCCAGTTTGACGTCCACAGAGACCATCCTCTCAAACTTAGCCGCACGCTCCTTCTCATTCATGGGCCGGCAGCGGACCACCACCTTCACCGTCTCTGAGCTCTTAGTCTTAGACATGACGCAGAGCCAGCTCAGGACCAGGAGAGCTCAGGACCAGGAGAGCTCAGGACCAGGAGAGCTCAGGACCAGGAGAGCTCAGGACCAGGAGAGCTCAGGACCAGGTGAGGGGGGCCAGCTCAGGACCGGGAGAGCTCAGGACCAGGAGAGCTCAGGACCAGGAGAGCTCAGGACCAGCAGAGCTCAGGACCAGGAGAGCTCAGGACCGGGAGAGCTCAGGACCAGGAGAGCTCAGGACCAGGTGAGCGGGGCCAAGGGCCACATCAGAACCTACAGGAGAACACACACACACACACACACACACACACAGACAGGTAAGTATTTGGTTGCCATGGAGACGTGTTCTGGTTGCATGATGGTAAAGTGGAGTTAGCTGTCTCCGGTTTATCTCCCGGTACTTATGGAAACATTCAGGCCGGTAATCAGCTGTTCACGGTGCTCACCTGGTGAACAGGTGACAGCTGTCAGGTAAACGCAAACATTAATCGATGCTGTTAGATATTTGTTTAATGACCGTTATCTCCGGGTGACTACTGCCGGTAAAGAGAGCTCAGGATCGGCCTAGCAACCGCAAACACACCGGTAACCTCCGCTGCTAGCCTGTTAGCATCACCTGGCTAACGCTCGTAACCAGGGCGTGAACTCCGGTCACGTGTCGCCGTACAGACATGAAAGTATATCAAACACATGACGAACACACCAGATCTACACACACACAGAAACACCGCGAGACACTTACCGGGACCAAGCGTGAACGGGCACACACTCCCGGTCAACCGTTAGCCGTTACTGCTCATCCCTTCCAGCGTCCGCCTCCCCGGGTTGCCAGATTCTCACAAATCATCCCCCGAAAGAGCCAGTGAACCAGCTCTGAGTCAGAAAAGAGGAATACATGTGCTAAATGTTAAGATACAGTCCAGTAATGAATTATTTTCAGATGCATAAAATATTAAGGGATGAATTAATAAGTTCTCAGTGAGACAAGCATTTGTTTAGATGTTTCCAGAATGATTGGGAACACTTCCCGTCTCCTTTTGTGGCTTCATTTGTGCCATTATGACCTGGTTTTAATAAATCACCTGACAAAGAACTCTCTAAACTGCACAGAACATGACACTGCAAGTCGCAAACACAAAGAGACAATTGTTTAATTTAAGAGCAAAACTACAATTCTGAAAGAATCATTAAATACCAAATTAAAGTTTTACACGTTTTAAATTACAGTAATATAAACAAAGGTGATCTAGAAGTAATGACAACTTTACAAAGCTTGATCATTACTGTCTGCCAAATCTGTGCAGGCTTGGAAAGAAATTCTCTTGACAAGAACTTTAAAGAATAAAGAAACTACCCACCAGAAATACGATGTGTCGTCTCCTATTGGTCGTGTCATGCTGGACGTGTCGTCTCCTATTGGTCGTGTCATGCTGGACGTGTCGTCTCCTATTGGTCGTGTCATGCTGGACGTGTCGTCTCCTATTGGTCGTGTCATGCTGGACGTGTCGTCTCCTATTGGTCGTGTCATGCTGGACGTGTCGTCTCCTATTGGTCGTGTCATGCTGGACGTGTCGTCTCCTATTGGTCGTGTCATGCTGGACGTGTCGTCTCCTATTGGTCGTGTCATGCTGGACGTGTCGTCTCCTATTGGTCGTGTCATGCTGGACGTGTCGTCTCCTATTGGTCGTGTCATGCTGGACGTGTCGTCTCCTATTGGTCATGTAATGCCGGTCTTGTCGTCTCCTATTGGTCATGTAATGCCGGTCTTGTCGTCTCCTATTGGTCATGTAATGCCGGTCTTGTCGTCTCCTATTGGTCGTGTCATGCCGGTCTTGTCGTCTCCTATTGGTCGTGTCATGCTGGACGTGTCGTCTCCTATTGGTCGTGTCATGCTGGACGTGTCGTCTCCTATTGGTCGTGTCATGCTGGACGTGTCGTCTCCTATTGGTCATGTAATGCCGGTCTTGTCGTCTCCTATTGGTCGTGTCATGCTGGACGTGTCGTCTCCTATTGGTCGTGTCATGCTGGACGCGTCGTCTCCTATTGGTCATGTAATGCCGGTCTTGTCGTCTCCTATTGGTCGTGCCGTCCCGTATTGGTCGTATTGTCTCTTATTAGCCAGACGTGTCATCTCATATTGATCATGTGGTCGTGTCACGCCGGTTGTGTCGTGAGCCCCTTGTAAAGAAAGCAAGAAATACATGAATATTCAGGACCTCCATTGCTGCAACGGAATCAGACGGGTGTGATTTTAACAAGAATCATAGCAAAGCTTTAAACTCTGGTGTTGTGACGACCCATCTCTCTCTCCAATATATAATATTCTATATTTCCCGAATACAGAAATTATACTTTTTTTTTGTTATTTACAATACTGGATATTTAAAACTTCTTTCTTCAGCTGACTAAGAGGGACCTGAGTCCAAATATAGAGATTATTAGAGAAGTATTTTTTGCATATCTGGCAACCCAAGTGGCCACAAGCGCTTCCTCCATAGCTTAGTGAATCAGCTGATTCCACTGTGCTCACAGATAAGCTCCCACAGAGGGAGGTCAACACCCTGAGGCTGCTGCTGGCTCTTTACAAATCACTGAGTCTCTTTATTTGTGACAAACATGGAAAACGACACAATCACTGCGTTCACATCCTCGCTGACGTCCACTTTTTCCCTGCTATAATTAGTCCTGCAGGAGGATAAGTTACTGAGCGCTCGGAGGAATGGAGGGCAGGGAGGATGGAAAGGAGGCGCTGGAGAGACGTGGAGAACATGATCAGGGGTTTCCACTGTTCACTGAGGCCACCACAGGTCCCAGTAACAGTTTGTAGATACAGAACACAGCAGAAGATTAACTGCTTAAATGATCAGATACAGCTCTGTTTCTGGTTTTAGTGAACAAAAGAGGTGGAAGCAAAAACATCATTCTTGAGCAGAAAGATAAAACATATTTCACTGCAGACATGCTCCATCCTGTCACATCAGCCCTCTGTGCTTAGAGTTAAAAGTCAGTTTAAAAAAAGGCTGTCCTGCACATAGTATATGACTGTGATCATCCTTTCCACCCCGTGCTCAGAGCTCATCATGAGGGTTCACTCTTCCAGGCTTGTCCATGCCAAAGAAGGAGGACGGGAGGCCGCGCACGTCGCGCTCTCTCTTCACAAAGGCAGAAAACGAGGAGACACAGTTTCCGATGAAGTGATCCGCTTGACCCAAGATGTACAGATCCATCTGAGCCGAGTCCGGCTGCAGAGTCACCACCTTGACCTGAAGAGCCAGAAAGAAACAACAAATCAAACAGCAGGTACAGGACAGGTGAGTGCTGTGCTGCAGTCAGTACAGCACGGTACAGACTGACAGTGAGACCGCACTCTGAGTCTAGATACTCATCGTCTCTGTGACTGAGCGTTATGAGGTGGAGTCTCCCCCTGCTGGCATTGACTGGTAACTGTTATGAATATGCAGAATAATAAGGCCTCATGCTAGCGAGTACACACAGTCCGTGCGAGCGTTGAGTCGTTTTATACTAAAGGTGGTCAGAGGGGCCAGAACGGACCGCTCCCTCATCTCTTCCAAGCTTCCAAAAATGTGAGCAGCTTAAAGTACTTTCAGGCTCTGTAGACAATCATTGCAACGCTGTCGGCGCAAAGACGTCCGCATTTTTACAAAATGTTGGACATGAACGGCTGGGCGCTTACACCCTCCACAGAACCTCCTCACGCTGGCCACAATTGCGCAATAGCTGCGCGTAGCACGCCGTCCATAAGAAGCATGAATCAGGTTTAAGACTGTGAACATGAACCTGATAAATGCTGAAGAAGGGCGTCTGCTCATAAGGATGGCGAGACTGACTGGAGAAGTCCCCCCCCCCCCGTCTTTAAAACTGTACACTTAACCACAGACACTCGACAAACACACCTTGCCCTTGAAGAGCTTCTCCATGTCCCTGCTGTGGGACTCGGAGTCTGTGGCGATGTAGACGGAGCGGGACGAGGTCTTCTTCACCCACAGCTTCACAGCTCTGCGGATCTCTGCCAGGTCGGGGAGGCACATGTTCATGGTGAGGGGCAGAGCAGCCTGTCTGTTGTAGCCCACACACTGAGGAGACGCCATGAAGTGAGGACCCGTGTCTCCGCTCTTCAACATCTTACAGGCATTTTGCTGCAAGACGGAAACAAAAAGCAAAGTGAGGAGATGAAGTCAACATATACGGACAAAGACAATCATTTTTCACAAAGATATCACGCTACAGAAATACAACCTAAAACACTTCTCACCCAGTCGCTGCCGATCCTCAGGTGGATGCCCACATACGGTCTGATCAGCAGGGTAGAGATATGCTCCTCCCCCTCTGCCACCACCTTATCTGACCATATCACATGACGCTGCAGACCCACGTGCTCCTCCATCACTGGGAACTGAGCAGGAGCTCCTGGCATGGCCAGGACAGGGTGCTCAGAGGGAGGGAACCTGACAACAGGGGGCAGAGGATGGGGGGGGATCACGCCATCCTTTAGTTTCAGGAAGCCCAAAACACTCAGGTACACACATGTCTGAAAACACTCCCTGTTCACTATATATTGAACACTATTTAGTGAACACGCCATTTTATAGTGCTGTCCGAATTCTGAGTGAGCGTGGTCATTCCCTGTATAGTCCACTCAATGTTTCCCACAATGCATTTTGACAAGTGGTGGACAAGCGATGGTCACGAGCAAAGCAATATATACCATCATGCATTGCGGTTTTATGTGCGTAGAGTGGCGTTTGGCGGGGCTGCACGCAGACGGACGAGCGAGGGGCGTGAACACAGACACACGGTAAATTTCATTTTTAATGAAATCTTTGATCAGTTTAAATAAAGAGTAAATATGTTTAACGTTAGTAACAGCATGATAACAGTAACGAGACGACAGTCTGTGAGCAGGAAGAAAATATGCATCTATGATATGTAAATATTTTAGTGAACATAAACTCAGTATTATTGAAACTTTCACTGAAGTTCACGTCGTTATTAAACATTATTGATCCTCAGACGTTTCTAAGCTGCATGTTTCAGTGTCATGACAACAATGACGTCACTGTCTGCGGCCGGCGAGTGAGCAAGTAGTGTAAACTCACTATATAGTCCACTACATTAACTCACTATATAGTCCACTACATTACCTCTATATATAGTCCACTACATTAACTCACTATATAGTCCACTACATTACCTCTATATATAGTCCACTACATTACCTCTATATATAGTCCACTACATTAACTCACTATATAGTCCACTACATTAACTCACTATATAGTCCACTACATTACCTCTATATATAGTCCACTACATTAACTCTATATATAGTCCACTACATTAACTCACTATATAGTCCACTACATTAACTCTATATATAGTCCACTACATTAACTCACTATATAGTCCACTACATTACCTCTATATATAGTCCACTACATTACCTCACTATATAGTCCACTACATTAACTCACTATATAGTCCACTACATTACCTCTATATATAGTCCACTACATTAACTCTATATATAGTCCACTACATTAACTCACTATATAGTCCACTACATTAACTCTATATATAGTCCACTACATTAACTCACTATATAGTCCACTACATTACCTCTATATATAGTCCACTACATTACCTCACTATATAGTCCACTACATTAACTCACTATATAGTCCACTACATTACCTCTATATATAGTCCACTACATTAACTCACTATATAGTCCACTACATTACCTCTATATATAGTCCACTACATTAACTCTATATATAGTCCACTACATTACCTCTATATATAGTCCACTACATTAACTTTATATATAGTCCACTACATTAACTCACTATATAGTCCACTACATTAACTCACTATATAGTCCACTACATTAACTCTATATATAGTCCACTACATTAACTCACTATATAGTCCACTACATTAACTCTATATATAGTCCACTACATTAACTCACTATATAGTCCACTACATTAACTCTATATATAGTCCACTACATTAACTCACTATATAGTCCACTACATTAACTCTATATATAGTCCACTACATTAACTCACTATATAGTCCACTACATTACCTCTATATATAGTCCACTACATTAACTCTATATATAGTCCACTACATTAACTCTATATATAGTCCACTACATTAACTCTATATATAGTCCACTACATTAACTCACTATATAGTCCACTACATTAACTCTATATATAGTCCACTACATTAACTCACTATATAGTCCACTACATTAACTCACTATATAGTCCACTACATTAACTCACTATATAGTCCACTACATTAACTCTATATATAGTCCACTACATTAACTCACTATATAGTCCACTACATTACCTCTATATATAGTCCACTACATTAACTCTATATATAGTCCACTACATTAACTCACTATATAGTCCACTACATTAACTCACTATATAGTCCACTACATTAACTCTATATATAGTCCACTACATTAACTCTATATATAGTCCACTACATTAACTCTATATATAGTCCACTACATTAACTCTCTATATAGTCCACTACATTAACTCACTATATAGTCCACTACATTAACTCACTATATAGTCCACTACATTAACTCTATATATAGTCCACTACATTAACTCACTATATAGTCCACTACATTAACTCTATATATAGTCCACTACATTAACTCACTATATAGTCCACTACATTACCTCTATATATAGTCCACTACATTAACTTTATATATAGTCCACTACATTAACTCTATATATAGTCCACTACATTAACTCACTATATAGTCCACTACATTAACTCACTATATAGTCCACTACATTAACTCTATATATAGTCCACTACATTAACTCACTATATAGTCCACTACATTACCTCTATATATAGTCCACTACATTAACTCTATATATAGTCCACTACATTAACTCTATATATAGTCCACTACATTAACTCACTATATAGTCCACTACATTACCTCTATATATAGTCCACTACATTAACTCACTATATAGTCCACTACATTAACTCTATATATAGTCCACTACATTAACTCACTATATAGTCCACTACATTAACTCTCTATATAGTCCACTACATTAACTCTATATATAGTCCACTACATTAACTCACTATATAGTCCACTACATTAACTCTATATATAGTCCACTACATTAACTCACAATATAGTCCACTACATTAACTCTCTATATAGTCCACTACATTAACTCTATATATAGTCCACTACATTAACTCTATATATAGTCCACTACACTAACTCTCTATATAGTCCACTACATTAACTCTCTATATAGTCCACTACATTAACTCTATATATAGTCCACTACATTAACTCTATATATAGTCCACTACATTAACTCTATATATAGTCCACTACATTAACTCTATATATAGTCCACTACATTAACTCTCTATATAGTCCACTACATTAACTCACTATATAGTCCACTACATTAACTCACTATATAGTCCACTACATTAACTCACTATATAGTCCACTACATTAACTCTATATATAGTCCACTACACTAACTCTCTATATAGTCCACTACATTAACTCTATATATAGTCCACTACATTAACTCACTATATAGTCCACTACATTAACTCTATATATAGTCCACTACATTAACTCACTATATAGTCCACTACATTAACTCTATATAGTCCACTACATTAACTCTCTATATAGTCCACTACATTAACTCTATATATAGTCCACTACATTAACTCTATATATAGTCCACTACATTAACTCACTATATAGTCCACTACATTAACTCTCTATATATAGTCCACTACATTAACTCTCTATATATAGTCCACTACATTAACTCTATATATAGTCCACTACATTAACTCTATATATAGTCCACTACATTAACTCTATATATAGTCCACTACATTAACTTTATATATAGTCCACTACATTAACTCTATATATAGTCCACTACATTAACTCTATATATAGTCCACTACACTAACTCTCTATATAGTCCACTACATTAACTCACTATATAGTCCACTACATTAACTCTATATATAGTCCACTACATTAACTCTCTATATAGTCCACTACATTAACTCACTATATAGTCCACTACATTAACTCACTATATAGTCCACTACATTAACTCTATATATAGTCCACTACATTAACTCACTATATAGTCCACTACATTAACTCTATATATAGTCCACTACATTAACTCACTATATAGTCCACTACATTAACTCTATATAGTCCACTACATTAACTCTCTATATAGTCCACTACATTAACTCTATATATAGTCCACTACATTAACTCTATATATAGTCCACTACATTAACTCACTATATAGTCCACTACATTAACTCTCTATATATAGTCCACTACATTAACTCTCTATATATAGTCCACTACATTAACTCTATATATAGTCCACTACATTAACTCTATATATAGTCCACTACATTAACTCTATATATAGTCCACTACATTAACTTTATATATAGTCCACTACATTAACTCTATATATAGTCCACTACATTAACTCTATATATAGTCCACTACACTAACTCTCTATATAGTCCACTACATTAACTCACTATATAGTCCACTACATTAACTCTATATATAGTCCACTACATTAACTCTCTATATAGTCCACTACATTAACTCTCTATATAGTCCAATCACTATATACTGCGCAGGGAATGAGTGAGGGTCATCAGGATACCAGAAAATTAAGCGACAACATGACTCTAGTAAACACTGCAGGGCTGCCAGGGGAGATTTTAACGACTGGGGGGCTCCCCAGTGCTCAGATAAGAGAGTCTATGTAATAGGTTTCAGCAGCTTGCCTAGCAGATTGAAGCAATTTGGTGACATTCTTGGTTGCATATCGGGGGACTATGGCACGATTTGCATAACAAGCTGTTTAGCGCCCTCTGCAGACTCATCCTAGGATTACTCCGACATACGTTTACCTCATGATCTGAAACTTTGCCCTTGTCTAGCTTGGACGATCAGCATTGCAACACTAGATGAGAATCAATAAACGGGGATCATCAGAATAGGGAGACTTTGATAATAAACATTGATCATTTCAAAACGTAGTCTCAAAAAATACACACAATTCTGCCAACGTTATTACTCACTTCTTCATCCACTGAGGCTGGTGGTACACACTGAAAGATATCCCTCCAAACAAAACAGACTTGTCAAAATCCACACCCACATAGTCCCAGAACGGTCCAAACGGGTTCCCATCCTGAGAAGCAATCAGAACCATGGGTCCAGTCAGAGCAGTTAAACAGTAACAGCAGCTTGTTGATTGCTCTTAGAGTCAGAAGGGGGCAGCATTTCACTATTACCACTCCCATTCGGTGTCCTAAGAGACTGAAGTCCTCACATTTTATTGTAAGCCAGATACTCATGTGCAGTCACCTTCATTGGGCAGGACTTTTTGTCTGCACTCCGCTGAGCTGCAGTCTCAAAGCAGTACGCTCTCCGCTGACCTGATGGCCAGTGTTCAGGAGCCAGCTTCTCCATGAAGTCCTCCAGACTCACCACACGGTGATACGCAGACAACGCCTCCAGCTGGAAGAACTCACTGTATGGAACGTGGACCTGAGAGGGACATAGGAGAGATAGTGATGTCAGTAATGAAGGATTATTGGTAGCATGGAGGAGAGGCGGTCACTGTCCGATAAGCAGACGATAACAACCTTGTTCAACCTCTGCATTCAGTTTAGGGTATGTAACTCCACGGCTCGAGCAGAGGTAGTAACAGAGGAGAGAGCGAGGGTGAACAGTGCTGTGTGTGTGCGCATGTCTCACTGTGCGTGTATGTGGAGCTCCTGCTGTGCTCTGCTTCTGAAGTGCTGAAACGCTATGTGATCTCACAGACAGGGACACCAATATTACACCCTTACAGATTGAATACAAATATATAAAGATGTGACAGCACTATAACATCAAGAGAGAGCAAATCTGTCGAAATTGCACAAATTCATTGGCAACTTCTGGAACCAAAACGTTGCCAAAGCATTTGTGCAATGACCGCTGAGCAGGAGTTTGTCTGCAATGTTCTGGTAATTCATGACAAGAGATTTCCCCACACTGATCAGCTCGGACGTCTCTTTGTGTCTGTGTGGTAATGAAGCTGGTATGCTTTTATAGTTTACAAACATCATATAAGTTCAAAGTCTGTTGAAGTCTGTTGTCCTGACAACCCTTACCCTTTCAAACGCCCTCGTTGTTTCTGTGTGATTGGTGCGACTCTGCTGCTGTAACACTGTCTATCCAGACTCAGAGTCATGAATCAGTGTCAGGTTGTTAGTCACAGTCCAGATCAGTATTGCCCCTTGTTGTGTACTCACATTGGTGTACGGAGGCGTGTAGTGTCGGTACACTATCCAGGGGGGGACTGCAAGGGTCCGGTTCAGCATCTTAGCAAAGGCCAGAGATCCCAGGAAGTGGTCTGCCTGGTTCCCGAAGCGACCTGAACAATGACAGCAGAAACATTATACTTTTATTACTATCTGTGTTCACACTAACTATCTGTATTCACACTAACTATCTGTGTTCACACTAACTATCTGTGTTCACACTAACTATCTGTGTTAACTATCTGTGTTCACACTAACTATCTGTATTCACACTAACTATCTGTGTTCACACTAACTATCTGTGTTCACACTAACTATCTGTGTTAACTATCTGTGTTCACACTAACTATCTGTGTTAACTATCTGTATTCACACTAACTATCTGTGTTAACTATCTGTGTTCACACTAACTATCTGTGTTAACTATCTGTGTTCACACTAACTATCTGTGTTAACTATCTGTGTTCACACTAACTATCTGTGTTCACACTAACTATCTGTGTTCACACTAACTATCTGTATTCACACTAACTATCTGTATTCACACTAACTATCTGTATTCACACTAACTATCTGTATTCACACTAACTATCTGTGTTAACTATCTGTGTTCACACTAACTATCTGTGTTCACACTAACTATCTGTATTCACACTAACTATCTGTATTCACACTAACTATCTGTATTCACACTAACTATCTGTATTCACACTAACTATCTGTGTTAACTATCTGTGTTCACACTAACTATCTGTGTTCACACTAACTATCTGTGTTAACTATCTGTGTTCACACTAACTATCTGTGTTCACACTAACTATCTGTATTCACACTAACTATCTGTGTTAACTATCTGTGTTCACACTAACTATCTGTGTTCACACTAACTATCTGTGTTCACACTAACTATCTGTGTTCACACTAACTATCTGTGTTAACTATCTGTGTTCACACTAACTATCTGTGTTCACACTAACTATCTGTGTTAACTATCTGTGTTCACACTAACTATCTGTGTCAACTATCTGTGTTCACACTAACTATCTGTGTTCACACTAACTATCTGTATTCACACTAACTATCTGTATTCACACTAACTATCTGTATTCACACTAACTATCTGTATTCACACTAACTATCTGTATTCACACTAACTATCTGTGTTCACACTAACTATCTGTGTTAACTATCTGTGTTAACTATCTGTGTTAACTATCTGTGTTCACACTAACTATCTGTGTTAACTATCTGTGTTCACACTAACTATCTGTGTTAACTATCTGTGTTAACTATCTGTGTTAACTATCTGTGTTCACACTAACTATCTGTATTAACTATCTGTATTCACACTAACTATCTGTGTTCACACTAACTATCTGTGTTAACTATCTGTATTCACACTAACTATCTGTGTTAACTATCTGTGTTAACTATCTGTATTCACACTAACTATCTGTGTTAACTATCTGTGTTAACTATCTGTGTTAACTATCTGTGTTAACTATCTGTATTCACACTAACTATCTGTGTTAACTATCTGTGTTCACACTAACTATCTGTGTTAACTATCTGTATTCACACTAACTATCTGTGTTCACACTAACTATCTGTGTTCACACTAACTATCTGTATTCACACTAACTATCTGTGTTCACACTAACTATCTGTGTTCACACTAACTATCTGTATTCACACTAACTATCTGTGTTAACTATCTGTATTCACACTAACTATCTGTGTTAACTATCTGTGTTCACACTAACTATCTGTGTTAACTATCTGTGTTCACACTAACTATCTGTTTTAACTATCTGTGTTCACACTAACTATCTGTTTTAACTATCTGTGTTCACACTAACTATCTGTGTTCACACTAACTATCTGTGTTCACACTAACTATCTGTATTAACTATCTGTGTTCACACTAACTATCTGTGTTCACACTAACTATCTGTATTAACTATCTGTATTCACACTAACTATCTGTGTTAACTATCTGTATTCACACTAACTATCTGTATTAACTATCTGTGTTAACTATCTGTATTCACACTAACTATCTGTGTTAACTATCTGTGTTAACTATCTGTGTTCACACTAACTATCTGTGTTCACACTAACTATCTGTGTTAACTATCTGTGTTAACTATCTGTGTTAACTATCTGTATTCACACTAACTATCTGTGTTAACTATCTGTATTCACACTAACTATCTGTGTTAACTATCTGTATTCACACTAACTATCTGTGTTAACTATCTGTATTCACACTAACTATCTGTGTTCACACTAACTATCTGTGTTCACACTAACTATCTGTGTTAACTATCTGTGTTCACACTAACTATCTGTGTTCACACTAACTATCTGTGTTAACTATCTGTGTTCACACTAACTATCTGTGTTCACACTAACTATCTGTGTTAACTATCTGTGTTCACACTAACTATCTGTATTCACACTAACTATCTGTGTTAACTATCTGTGTTCACACTAACTATCTGTTTTAACTATCTGTGTTCACACTAACTATCTGTGTTAACTATCTGTGTTCACACTAACTATCTGTGTTAACTATCTGTATTCACACTAACTATCTGTATTCACACTAACTATCTGTGTTAACTATCTGTGTTCACACTAACTATCTGTATTCACACTAACTATCTGTGTTAACTATCTGTATTCACACTAACTATCTGTATTCACACTAACTATCTGTGTTAACTATCTGTATTCACACTAACTATCTGTATTCACACTAACTATCTGTGTTAACTATCTGTATTCACACTAACTATCTGTATTCACACTAACTATCTGTGTTAACTATCTGTGTTCACACTAACTATCTGTATTCACACTAACTATCTGTGTTAACTATCTGTATTCACACTAACTATCTGTATTCACACTAACTATCTGTATTCACACTAACTATCTGTATTCACACTAACTATCTGTGTTAACTATCTGTGTTCACACTAACTATCTGTGTTCACACTAACTATCTGTGTTAACTATCTGTGTTAACTATCTGTGTTAACTATCTGTGTTCACACTAACTATCTGTGTTCACACTAACTATCTGTGTTAACTATCTGTATTCACACTAACTATCTGTGTTAACTATCTGTGTTCACACTAACTATCTGTGTTCACACTAACTATCTGTGTTCACACTAACTATCTGTGTTAACTATCTGTATTCACACTAACTATCTGTGTTCACACTAACTATCTGTGTTAACTATCTGTGTTAACTATCTGTATTCACACTAACTATCTGTGTTAACTATCTGTGTTCACACTAACTATCTGTGTTAACTATCTGTGTTAACTATCTGTGTTAACTATCTGTGTTAACTATCTGTATTCACACTAACTATCTGTGTTAACTATCTGTGTTAACTATCTGTATTCACACTAACTATCTGTGTTAACTATCTGTGTTAACTATCTGTGTTAACTATCTGTGTTCACACTAACTATCTGTGTTAACTATCTGTGTTAACTATCTGTGTTAACTATCTGTGTTCACACTAACTATCTGTGTTAACTATCTGT
>NW_027636748.1:0-2500 GCF_947650265.1 Symphodus melops | reverse complement strand
TCATGACCGTACCACCATTGTCACACCCTCGCTCAATACTAAATGTTACATTTGGAAAATTTCATTCAATTTTCAAATATTCTTCAATATAATACACAAAGCTGCTCCCCCTCAGAGCTCTGCTCTGAAATCACCTGCAGAACCACAAGATCCATCACAAAGACTACACATAAACTACACACATAATACACACAAACTATACACATACTACACATACTACACAAACTACACACATAATACACACAAACTATACACATACTACACATACTACACATAAACTACACATAAACTACACACAAACTATACACATACTACACATACTACACATAAACTACACACAGACTACACACATACTACACTTAAACTACACACATAATACACATAAACTACACACATAATACACACAAACTATACACATACTACACATAAACTACACATACTACACAAAAACTACACACAGACTACACACATACTACACTTAAACTACCCACAAACTACCCACAGACTACACAGACACACAAACTACACACAGACTACACATAAACTACACACAGACTGCACATAAACTACACACAGACTACATATAAACTACACACAGACTGCACTTAAACGACCCACAGACTACACATAAACTACACACATACTACACATAAACTACACAAAGACTACACATAAACTACACACAGACTACACATAAACTACACACAGACTACACATAAACTACACACAGACTGCACATAAACTACACACAGACTGCACTTAAACGACCCACAGACTACACATAAACTACACACATACTACACATAAACTACACAAAGACTACACATAAACTACACACATACTACACTTAAACTACCCACAAACTACCCACAGACTACACATAAACTACACAGACACACAAACTACACACATACTACACTTAAACTACCCACAGACTGCACATAAACTACACACATACTACACATAAACTACACAAAGACTACACAGACTACACATAAACTACACACAGACTGCACATAAACTACACACAGACTACATATAAACTACACACAGACTGCACTTAAACGACCCACAGACTACACATAAACTACACACATACTACACATAAACTACACAAAGACTACACATAAACTACACACAGACTACACATAAACTACACACAGACTACACATAAACTACACACAGACTGCACATAAACTACACACAGACTACATATAAACTACACACAGACTGCACTTAAACGACCCACAGACTACATATAAACAACACACATACTACACTTAAACTACCCACAGACTACACATAAACTACACAGACACACAAACTACACACATACTACACTTAAACTACCCACAGACTGCACATAAACTACATATAAACTACACACATACTACACAAACTACCCTCAGACTACACACAAACTACACACATACTACACTTAAACCACACATACTACACATAAACTACATATAAACTACACACATACTACACTTAAACGACCCACAGACTCCACATAAACTACACACTGACTACACATAAACTACACACAGACTACACATAAACTACATATAAACTACACACATACTACACTTAAACGACCCACAGACTACACATAAACTACACACTGACTACACATAAACTACATACAGACTACACATAAACTACACACAGACTACACATAAACTACACACAGACTACACATAAACTACACACAGACTGCACATAAACTACACACAGACTGCACATAAACTAAACACAGACTGCACATAAACTAAACACAGACTACACATAAACTACACACAGACTACACATAAACTACACACAGACTGCACATAAACTAAACACAGACTACACATAAACTACACACAGACTGCACATAAACTACACAGACTACACATAAACTAAACACAGACTACACATAAACTAAACACAGACTACACATAAACTACACACAGACTGCACATAAACTAAACACAGACTGCACATAAACTACACAGACTACACATAAACTAAACACAGACTACACATAAACTGAACACAGACTACACATAAACTACACACAGACTGCACATAAACTACACAGACTGCACATAAACTAAACACAGACTACACAAACTAAACACAGACTACACATAAACTACACACAGACTGCACATAAACTAAACACAGACTACACATAAACTACACACAGACTGCACATAAACTACACAGACTACACATAAACTAAACACAGACTACACATAAACTAAACACAGACTGCACATAAACTAAACACTGACTGCACATAAACTACACACAGACTGCACATAAACTAAACACAGACTGCACATAAACTAAACACAGACTACACATAAACTACACACAGACTGCACATAAACTACACACAGACTGCACATAAACTACACACAGACTGCACATAAACTACACACAGACTGCACATAAACTAAACACAGACTACACATAAACTACACACAGACTGCACATAAACTAAACACTGACT
>NW_027636749.1:0-5000 GCF_947650265.1 Symphodus melops | reverse complement strand
GCTGAGCTCCAAAGCTGCTCACAGCTTCCTGTCACCAACCACGGCTCTTATAAGGTCTACATGAGGTAAACAGGCTGTAACGTCTGCAGCAGGTAAACAGACTGTAACGTCTGCAGCAGGTAAACAGGCTGTAACGTCTGCAGCAGGTAAACAGACTGTAACGTCTGCAGCAGGTAAACAGACTGTAACGTGTCTGCAGCAGGTAAACAGGCTGTAACGTCTGCAGCAGGTAAACAGACTGTAACGTCTGCAGCAGGTAAACAGGCTGTAACGTCTGCAGCAGGTAAACAGGCTGTAACGTCTGCAGCAGGTAAACAGACTGTAACGTCTGCAGCAGGTAAACAGACTGTAACGTCTGCAGCAGGTAAACAGGCTGTAACGTCTGCAGCAGGTAAACAGACTGTAACGTCTGCAGCAGGTAAACAGACTGTAACGTCTGCAGCAGGTAAACAGGCTGTAACGTCTGCAGCAGGTAAACAGACTGTAACGTCTGCAGCAGGTAAACAGACTGTAACGTCTGCAGCAGGTAAACAGACTGTAACGTCTGCAGCAGGTAAACAGACTGTAACGTCTGCAGCAGGTAAACAGGCTGTAACGTCTGCAGCAGGTAAACAGGCTGTAACGTCTGCAGCAGGTAAACAGACTGTAACGTCTGCAGCAGGTAAACAGGCTGTAACGTCTGCAGCAGGTAAACAGACTGTAACGTCTGCAGCAGGTAAACAGACTGTAACGTCTGCAGCAGGTAAACAGGCTGTAACGTCTGCAGCAGGTAAACAGGCTGTAACGTCTGCAGCAGGTAAACAGGCTGTAACGTCTGCAGCAGGTAAACAGACTGTAACGTCTGCAGCAGGTAAACAGGCTGTAACGTCTGCAGCAGGTAAACAGACTGTAACGTGTCTGCAGCAGGTAAACAGACTGTAAGGTCCCTGCAGCAGGTAAACAGGCTGTAACGTCTGCAGCAGGTAAACAGGCTGTAACGTCTGCAGCAGGTAAACAGACTGTAACGTCTGCAGCAGGTAAACAGACTGTAACGTCTGCAGCAGGTAAACAGGCTGTAACGTCTGCAGCAGGTAAACAGACTGTAACGTCTGCAGCAGGTAAACAGGCTGTAACGTCTGCAGCAGGTAAACAGGCTGTAACGTCTGCAGCAGGTAAACAGACTGTAACGTCTGCAGCAGGTAAACAGGCTGTAACGTCTGCAGCAGGTAAACAGACTGTAACGTCTGCAGCAGGTAAACAGGCTGTAACGTGTCTGCAGCAGGTAAACAGACTGTAACGTCTGCAGCAGGTAAACAGGCTGTAACGTCTGCAGCAGGTAAACAGGCTGTAACGTCTGCAGCAGGTAAACAGGCTGTAACGTGTCTGCAGCTCATTAACGCCTCTCTGAGCTCTGAAGCTCAAATGGGACTCGGTGCAACATGAACCATGGAATCAGTACTTTGACACAACAGCTAACGCTCAGCGAGAGATTAGTTTGGACTTCACAGATTTACACATAGCTGTGTAACTCAACCCAGGGGCCCGACTCAGAGAAGTTAAGCCTCTGGTTCAGTCACTGAGGGCGGTCTGCGGTGAGGAGACATAGAACTAACATATCGTAGGAGGACAACAGGAGCTAAACATGACAGCTGGTGGATCAGGGGGAAAAACAACAGACAGAAGTGTCTGTTCAGGTTGTTCAATGTTTAATAGAGTGTGTTTTTAAAGAGAAACGATCGCTGTTCTTCGGATCGATAGTATCCCTAAGTAACCAAAATACCCCGACAGCTCCTCGCTGATATTTATAACCAAAAGCTGCCGAGAGAGAAGAGAGGGAGCGCCGTCTAAATTGAGAATATCTTGCCAATGAATTTGTGCTCTTTGGAAAATGTCAGGCAGTTTTTCCTGACATTTCCGTTCAGTTAAAAAATGAATTATGCAATATTGTGCGTCAAGGACTGCACGCACACAAAACCACATTCACAACCTTTTTAAGACTTCTCATAGGCCGATACAAAAAAACACTTCGGACCCTTTTACACCAGATTTCATACGGGACTCAAAGGCCGAACCCTGATCCTCTTTGTTCCAAGTTTAGAAGCTTTTTTGCACATCTTGTAAGTCACCTCTCGCATTGTCCCTGCAAACTATCCAACTACTCTTCCTAAGACCTTGAGGGAAAAACAGACAACCAGCCACTCTCACACCGACGGACAGTAGAGTCCGTTTGCATGAATCAGTGTTTCTCAAAAAGCCTCATAACTCCAAAGATCTGATAGACTGAAGCAGCGGGTCAGGGAGGTTGGAGTCTGATCTAACAGCTCGGGACTCTGCGTCTGTACTGCCAGTTCTCTTCTTACCATTCGAATGTGGCCACAGACCATCAGGCCCACGTTCTTGGTGAAGCTGTGGACCAGATCCAGGAGCGCCGGGCGAGAGTTGGGGTAACCGGTCATCACCAAACACTGCGGTCTGAAATCACACACACACACACACACATCAGCTGTACGTTTAAAGACTTTCACAGCTTCATCTTCACTGTAACTTTGACAGGATTACTGGATGTTACGGGCTCAGCCTGACCTTCACGGCGGCCTCTCGTCTTCGAAAAAAAAAAAAAAAAAAAAAAAAAAGAAGCAGAGTAGCGCACATGAAAGCAAATATGTTAATCATCCCGGGATTAAGAAGGAGGTGAGGAGAGCATCTCTAATCTCCTCCGTGATTCGCTGCCACGGGAACAGCCAAAGTCAGGTCTGCACTAACATGTTCCTGAACACGGCAGCGCACTGCGTGCTACATGAGCAGCCAGAGGAAAACACGTGGAACATGGAAGATGGAGCTGCAGCACTTAAACAATCCCCTGAATCCACAAACAGTGTCATTAAAGAAGCTTCTTCATCTTCGACTCGTTCTCCTCCAACAACTCATGAAACTGAAGACGCTTCCACTCAGAGCTGAATCAGTCATCAGGGTCTTATCAAGAAAACCACATGAAGCGAGTGTCCGACTCCTCCTCGCCATCTCTGACTCAGAATGCGGCGAGAGTTCAAGTCTGAGTCACCAGACAGAGTCCGGTCCCTGAATACTAAACCTCCGGTGACATCACGTGCTGCTCTGAGAGGAAGGGAGTGATTTAACACGCTCATACAGCGTGTGATAAAACACAGGAAACATAAATATGCATGATGATAAGCTAACGGCTAACTCCTCGTCCTGGTGCAGCGTGGACAAGCGCGTCCTTGTGATCTTCTTACCTGAAGTTCTTGACGTGGTCCTCCACGCCGCTGAGGTGCAGCGTGTGGGTCAGGGCCTGGTGGTAGGTCAGAGCCTGGGTGGACGAGCCCCAGTTCACATCTGGAGGAGAGGACACACACAGGCAGAGGCGCAGGGTGAGCGGCGAGGCTCCAGTGTTTACAGGTCGTCCTGCCGGAGCAGGAGGGCGGCTCGGACCCGCGGGGGGTCCCGGGCGCCGAGGAGCTCCGGATGTGTGTGTAGCTGTGTGTCAAACTGAGTGTGCACGCAGGTGTGTGTTGAAAGCTGCAGGGACAGCCGTGTGTTTGAAGTGTGCAGGGGGGTCGGGGGGGGGGGGGGGGGGGGGGGGGGGGGGGGACTCCACAGCTCATGCACCAAAATAACTCAATCGACTGGATGAGTTTCAGCTCAGACGCAGCTTTAAAAACACTTCATCTCTGCGTCCACATCTCACTGACATGACAGCAAAACGCTGGAAACTTTAACGAAAGTCATTCAGAATGATTTCAGGGATCTGTTGCTTTTGTCTGCTTCCTGTCGATATGTTATTTCACTCAGAGACTGACCCGCCCCGTCCCGTCCAATCATCATCATCTACGACGAGACGGTAACTCACCTGGCTTCTTGTAGCTGACGTAGATGAAGAGCGCCAGAACGATGACGTTGGTGAGCAGAGCGGCCCACCAGTTGATGACGAACATCACCACGCAGCACAGGATGGCTCCGGCCAGAGAAACCCACATGTTGTAGTACTTGAAGCTGGGGCGCCATCCTGCAGCGGCGAACACATTCAAAGTCAGTTTGAAAGTCACGGTGCAGAGCGTCGTGATGTTTAACAGTATGAGGAGATGCTGGTCATGTTAAAGAGTCAGACCTGCAGTTTAAACCTGTGTGTGTAGCTGTGACAGAGCATGGGTCAGAGGAGGTTAAAGAATGGGAGTTAGCTTCCTGTTAGCCTGAACACCAGAGGGTTACACCGGATATTAGGGGCCGCTTGTTTACATACCGGGGTCCACAGAGACTAGACTAGAGGGGTTTTAGTGATGGGACTGTGTGTGGTTACACAATGACAGAGTCTAACCACAGGACATGAAGGGTACACGACTCAGACCGGCTCTGAAGAGACCAGGACACGGGACACGGGTCAGGGTTTGGTGTGTGCGTGTGCTCACAGCTGGTCTCTACAGTCCTGGAGTCATGTACCATTCAGGTCCATTAGGGTCATTATTACAGAACGACCTGCAGGGAGGAGAGAGAGAATCTGTACCTGGAGTTCTGCAAGAGCTTTGGTATCGAGTGGAGAGAAGCACAAAACTCAAAATAAACCAGATGCATCACAACGACGTCAGACTGAAGGGTTCAATTCACTCACATCACTGAGAAACGTTTCAGCACTTCAAGGCAGGGTTGGTCATTTTAGAAAACTAGCATGATTTTAAAAGTAGCATTCCCTCCGTGCTCCCTCTAAAGCCACGCCCCCTTCCCCTCTGTGCTCCATCTAAAGCCACGCCCCTCTGTGCTCCCTCTAAAGCCACACCCCTTCCCCTCTGTGCGCCCTCTAAGGCCACGCCCCCTCTGTGCTCCCTCTAAAGCCACGCCCCTTCCCCTCTGCGCTCCCTCTAAAGCCACTCCCCCGCTGTGCTCCCTCTAAAGCCACGCCCCCTCTGTGCTCCCTCTAAAGCCACGCCCCCTTCCCCCTCTGTGCTCCCTCTAAAGCCACGCCCCCTTCCCCCCCTCTATGCTCCCTCTAAAGCCACGCCCCTCTCCCT
>NW_027636750.1:37500-42659 GCF_947650265.1 Symphodus melops | reverse complement strand
GATCAAAACAATTTGATGAAAATACTGTATAACATGCAAAATGTGTGAAAAGACAAAATCTGTAAGATGAGAGGCATGCCAACATACACCAGACTGTAGAGAAAAGTAGTTATTCAAATCAATTTTAAAACATTTCTTTCACTCCAGTCAAGCTCCGTCTGAATTCACAAATCTTGATCAAAACAGGAGTTGTGGGGACCTCTCACACACCATGTTACAGTTCTCTGGTTCGACAAGTTTGGGGGAGGGTTTTCACACACTTTCCAATCAGACACTGAATGAAGGTGTGTTGTGGGGACCCCGTCAGTGTCCAAAATAGAGCAGTAATTAACCAATAACTAAATTTCTGTGAGGGTGGAATTCTGCCCTAAATATCCCACTACCACTAACCTTCCACATGCATTACATTAAACTCTTGGTTGAACTAACTAACATTAGTCCTGCCCAGAAAAGTTCTATCTGAGTTCACACATCTTAGATCAAACAGGCGTTGTGGGGACGTAGCACACACACAATGTTAGAGATCCTTATGGGGACCAGTTTTGTCAACGTTTTCACACAGTTTAAATTCAGACACTGACTGAAGGTGTGTTGTGGGGACGCCATCAGTGTCCAAAATAGAGCAGTAATTAACCAATAACTAAATTTCTGTGAGGGTTGAAATCTGCCCTAAATATCACACTACAACTAACCTTCTATATGCTTTACATTAAACTCTTGTAGTTAACTAATTTACTTTAGATTAACATCCAGATGAGCTTCCTTCCTCCTTTAAATTGCTTCAGAAAAACATAAATACAATAACATGACAAACTGAGACTGTAGAATTAAATCTGAAGTCACAAATATGAATGTACCTGTTGAAGAGTGCTGCTGGAACCAGAAGCATAGTCTTCCTCAGTGTCTGACTGTGAGGAAGGATGTGATTCATCTGCTGCCATGGTGTTAGTTGTCTTGATGGTTGTCTGAAAACAGAATTTATATTGACAACAATGTTTTAGAATATCAAATTGACGGAAATAAATGGACAATTTGATGAAAATACTGTATAACATGCAAATTGTGTGAAAAGACAAAATCTGTAAGATGAGAGGCATGCCAACATACACCAGACTGTAGAGAAAAGTAGCTATTCAAATCAATTTTAAAACATTTCTTCCACTCCAGCCAAGCTCCGTCTGAATTCACAAATCTTGATCAAAACAGGAGTTGTGGGGACCTCTCACACACCATGTTACAGTTCTCTGGTTCGACAAGTTTGTGGGAGGGTTTTCACACACTTTCCAATCAGACACTGAATGAAGGTGTGTTGTGGGGACCCCGTCAGTGTCCAAAATAGAGCAGTAATTAACCAATAACTAAATTTCTGTGAGGGTGGAATTCTGCCCTAAATATCCCACTACCACTAACCTTCCACATGCATTACATTAAACTCTTGGTTGAACTAACTAACATTAGTCCTGCCCAGAAAAGTTCTATCTGAGTTCACACATCTTAGATCAAACAGGCGTTGTGGGGACGTAGCACACACACAATGTTAGAGATCCTTATGGGGACCAGTTTTGTCAACGTTTTCACACAGTTTAAATTCAGGCACTGACTGAAGGTGTGTTGTGGGGACACCGTCAGTGTCCAAAATAGAGCAGTAATTAACCAATAACTAAATCTCTGTGAGGGTTGAAATCTGCCCTAAATATCACACTACAACTAACCTTCTATATGCATTACATTAAACTCTTGTAGTTAACTAATTTACTTTAGATTAACATCCAGATGAGCTTCCTTCCTCCTTTAAATTGCTTCAGAAAAACATAAATACAATAACATGACAAACTGAGACTGTAGAATTAAATCTGAAGTCACAAATATGAATGTACCTGTTGAAGAGTGCTGCTGGAACCAGAAGCATCATCTTCCTCAGTGTCTGACTGTGAGGAAGGATGTGATTCATCTGCTGCCATGGTGTTAGTTGTCTTGATGGTTGTCTGAAAACAGAATTTATATTGACAACAATGTTTTAGAATATCAAATTGACGGAAATAAATGGACAATTTGATGAAAATACTGTATAACATGCAAATTGTGTGAAAAGACAAAATCTGTAAGATGAGAGGCATGCCAACATACACCAGACTGTAGAGAAAAGTAGTTATTCAAATCAATTTTAAAACATTTCTTTCACTCCAGCCAAGCTCCGTCTGAATTCACAAATCTTGATCAAAACAGGAGTTGTGGGGACCTCTCACACACCATGTTGCAGTTCTCTGGTTCGACAAGTTTGGGGGAGGGTTTTCACACACTTTCCAATCAGACACTGACTGAAGGTGTGTTGTGGGGACCCCGTCAGTGTCCAAAATAGAGCAGTAATTAACCAATAACTAAATTTCTGTGAGGGTTGAATTCTGCCCTAAATATCCCACTACCACTAACTTTCTATATGCATTACATTAAACTCTTAGATTTAGATTAACATCCAAATAAATTTAAATTGCTCCAGAAAAACATCAATACAATAACGTGACAAATTGAGACTGTAGAATTAAATCTGAAGTCACATATATGAATGTACCTGTTGAAGAGTGCTGCTGGAACCAGAAGCATCATCTTCCTTAGTGTCTGACCATGGGGAAGGATTCATCTGCTGCCATGGTGTTGGTTGTACTGGTGGTTGACTGAAAACAGATTTTAAATCGATATTTTAGAATATCAAATTGAAGAAAATGAATGGTGTTTTGTTGATGTTAGTAATTATGAACTGATAAATCACATCAGACACCAACTTACCTTTAGCTACACTGATGTACTTCACTTCTAATTGACATGTTTTGTCATGCTGAATGGCATAGTTAAGGGGGGTAATCCATGGCTGCATTTAAATTAGTTTGCATTGGATTCAGTGTCAGTTTGATGTATTTGAAAGTATTAGCTATATTATATTTTTACAAACTCTTATGTCCAGGCACTTCAAAATGAAAGGAATGTCAAATTTCAAGTTGCTTTATTGTCTCAGGCTTCTATCTCAACCTGCGTTGAATTAGGTGAGTCACTTCAAAAGAGGTGAATACTTACTGCTTAATACAGCAATCACTGGTTTTAGATTATATACTTTCAATTAATAATTTGCCTTGTAAAAATCCAGCTTCACTTTGACACAAGTCTTTTTTGTGGATTGTTGTCAAAAAGCTTACTAGCTGGTTTAGCTAATTAACTAGGTAGCTCTACATTATACATTCACCTAATGCACTTTTAAACTTTCATTCCTTTAACTACTTCAATATGATAGCTGTCAAAACTAAAAGAAAGTTTAATGATCGAAATTTCTCTAGGAGGCAAATGTCAAAATGTATGGTTTTGAATGTACACTATATATTCATCTAATTCTGGCATCAATATCAAAACATCAAAAATAAAAACTACACCCTTAAAATGTTAAACTATTAGCAGAATCAATTTCACCACACATCTTCCAAGAGCATTCATTTAGGCTAAATATTTAGCTGTGTCATCTTAGTTTGCATTAACTTCTTCACACTAAATTGCATGACAGTGTAATTAATACTAGCCAATTGGAAAGATGTAATAAAACAAGACCCACACTCAGTAGCCTTGATAGTTAGTTAGCTGTACAGGCTAGGTTATTAGCAGGGCAGCTAACAAAGCAATTCTACTAACCAACCAAAGCTAACAAACTTAATTGGAGGGTAGAACACTAGTTATATTGGTTTGTCATACAAATGTGCTTACCTTGTATTTCACTCTGCAAGTTTGAAGCCTCTTAACAGATGCAAATAATCTTCTTCCTTCTCACTTGTGTCGGCATTTAACACTGAAAATGTTTTTGCTGGGAAAATCATTCTTCATGAGGACCAGGAAGTGGTCACTAACCAACCAGGAAGTGGGCGGTAACCAACCATGTTTGGAGTGAGTGTGTGTGCAGACTAGAGGGTGCACCAGCAACCAAAAATACACTAGGGGCGCTGTGAGCTTCACACACACACACATTTGCACTGAAAAACCTGTGATATGGGCCAGCTCTAAAAAACCCATAGGCACCTTTATTTTAGCTCTGATAGTCATTTTAAACGGTTTCCCTTATGGGGACCTGGTTTTTGGTCCCCATACTGCAAGAGGTCCCCATGACGTGACTGTGTAAACACGTTTCTGTCCCCACAACGCCGTGAATACGAGTACACACACACACACACATACAGTTTCACACACATACAGTTTCACACACACACACACAGACACACACACACACAGAGACACACACACACATACAGTCACACACACACACACACACACATACAGTTTCACACACATACAGTTTCACACACACACACACAGTCACACACACACAGTCACACACACACACACAGTTTCACACACACACACAGTCACACACACACACACACACAGTCACACACACAGTCACACACACACAGTCTCACACACACACATACAGTTTCACACACACACACAGAGACACACACACACACACACACATACAGTCTCACACACACATACAGTTTCACACACACACAGACACACACACACACAGAGACACACACACATACAGTCACACACACACACAGAGACACACACACACACATACAGTCTCACACACACACATACAGTTTCACACTCACACACAGAGACACACACACACACATACAGTCTCACACACACACATACAGTTTCACACTCACACACAGAGACACACACACACACATACAGTCTCACACACACACATACAGTTTCACACACACACACAGACACACACACACAGAGACACACACACACATACAGTCACACACACACACACATACAGTTTCACACACATACAGTTTCACACACACACACACAGACACACACACACACAGAGACACACACACACATACAGTCACACACACACACACACACACATACAGTTTCACACACATACAGTTTCACACACACACACACAGTCACACACACACAGTCACACACACACACACAGTTTCACACACACACACAGTCACACACACACACACACACACACACTCCTCTGTTCTCTCTCTGCAGGTGGAGCTGTCGCTGCACGTGGAGCGTCTCGTCCAATCGGTGAAGGCGCTCTGCAGCTCGTTAGCTGCCGTGGAGACGCCTGACGTGACGGCGGC
>NW_027636750.1:2500-20000 GCF_947650265.1 Symphodus melops | reverse complement strand
TGTGATTTTTGTTCTTTTTTGAGAAAGATTTTGTGGCCATTTTGAAACAAGCTGCGTCTGTGGGTTTCTACTAATCCAGGTTGCAGTGAATCTTAAAGGAGCGATTTCCTGCACCTTGTTTTTGCGCTGTAGACGAGACAAAGCGAGGGAGGGGGTGAAAGTGCAGGAAACAAACTCTTCTCCGTCTGAACTGTTCAACGCGCTCGCCCTCAGAAAGGGTTCAAACCAGGACAAGAAATAAGACAGCTGCAGTTCAGAGAGTGTCCACTAGAGGCCTTCTGCAGAAGACAAGAAGTCTCCTTTAGGTCCCGTGTTGACATGAACATGTTTAAAGGCTGCTCATCGTTTCTTTATCCACACACTGAACAGGAGGTGGAATATTTAGATTGAATAAATCATTGATTTTGATCTAGTTGAGACTAAAGGTGATTTCCATCATGGCCACTGTAAGTTAATAAGGATTGATTATAGCCGTAAAGCTCCTCTTCAGGTTTCACAGACTGAAGACATGACAGGTGACCATGAGGACCGTTTGGGGTCTTTCAGGTGAATCCGGTTTGTTTGAACAGCCTTTATCTAAAGTATTGATCGTTTTGGGGACAGGGACGTGATGAAGTCCATAAAAAGTGTTTGTTAAAAAGTCAAATATATGAAAGTAAAAAAAGCAGCCCCAGCCGTGTGACTGCAGCAGTCTTGCTCCGTGTTGATGTGACGGCGTTGTTCAGTGCAGGTGGGAGGAGTTTGAGCCCCCGGGGAGAAGAATGTAAGTTCAAAGTGAACTGAATCTTAATGTACTGTAAATACTGAAGCTAATGAAAATGTGATTCTGATCCACGGGCTCTTATTAATGTGTAACTTTCATTTTGAAACATGTTTTGTATTATTTGCACTACAAAATAAACTTGAACTGAAAAAAATAGTTTATCGAGTTCTTTTTGTAAACCTTGTTTTTTCTTCTTTCTATCACCAAGCAGCGACTTGTCTGCACATTCTTCGTCTCGCCCTCCTCACCCGTCTCTTCCTTACTCCCCCGTCCACACCTTTAAATTACCTGAAATATTTTTGGCTGCGTTTTTTTTTGTTGTTTTTTTGCAATCATGAAATATTTGTGCAGTTAACTTTCAGGGCCACCTCTGGGAAGAAGCATGAAATGTGCTTAAAAGCTTTAGGGATATACAGAGAGTTAAACTTCATAAAACATATATGATTATCTACATTTTAACCTGAAAGTAAAATGAAATATGAAAGTTAAATGTACACACAGCTTTTCTCTAAGGAATACTCAAAACGTGACTTTATAAAATGCATGTAAATGTATTTAAAGACATCAGAGTTTCATGCATGTTGTTGATCCTGCAGCCTGTAACACAGCTCGGGGTCTCATTTAGGGACCGTGTGTGTGTGTGTGTGTGTGTGTGGGAGACTCAAGCTGATAAACACGTGGCTGTATTGAAGATGTGCACATGGGGAGTGATCCTTGGACTCACTTTGGATTATGTAACAGAGCAGCAGGGCGCACGCGGTGCTGTCACGCGCTTTTTTAAGGTTCGGTAACACCGCGACGCTCCCTGCGCGCAGATTCTGCGTAGAACGTGAAGTCGAGTAGTTTGCGTCGGTCCCTTGACTGTCTGATGAAATCTCAAACTGCAGCGTAAAGACGGACATACGGACGCGCTACGACGGCGGAATCCCACTTTAGAGTAGAAACCCGAACAGAATTAACAACACGAGGAGAGTTAATAATCTAAACTTGACAGAGAAGTTAATGAATCGCGTTGTTTTAAAGGGATATTTAAAATCCACCGTCGCGCGATTGACAAGTAGCCGCCGAGCTAGCTTTTTATGCTAAGCTAACCTGCTAGCATCGCCGGCTGCCGTTGGAAGCCGACAGGAGGACCCGGTTCCGACTCCACACGGATCTCTAACCGAGTCAACATGGCTGGTCTTCATGCTACCGAACTGGACTTTACTTCACACCGGGATTCAGATGTGTGTGTGCTCTCCAGCTCGGTCCCCGTCTTCACTAAGTTCTCCTCCAGACAGAAGCTGAGCCATGAGCGCAGCGGGCTCGCGGAGGCTGTTTCCCGGGTTCCCTCGGCTGGTCGCGTGCGCAGCTCCGAGTAAAGACAATGTTGAATAAAAGGACTGAAGTCTTTCCATCAAGCTGCTCCTGTTAGCCCGGGCTGCACAATCCTACAGTGTGACAGCTGTCAGATTAGCAGCTGAACTGACAGAGAGATTGAATCCTGCTGCTCAGGTTATTTTTCATATTATCACTATTTTGCACTTTCGAGTTGATTAAAATGTTCAGAAGTATGAACAGTGAGGGACAGCTATCGAGCGGACAGAGCTCGTCCTCTCCCGCCGGGCATGAAGTCCCCTCCCCCGGCCTCCACAGCCAGGAAAGCTCGTGGATCGGCCTGCTCTCCGTGGTGTCCAGGCCCGCGATGTCATTTCTCCAGAGGTATCTCCCGGATCGAGCCCGGAGCCCGGCGCTGCCTGACGGAGGAGCCGGCTGGATGAGTGGGGACTTTCAGAACAGCTTCGTGGATGAAGAAAGAGAGTTTTTCCGGCAGCTGGATCCGGGTGCTCACCTGACCTACCTGCGCTGTCAGCAGCACGGAGCGGCCGGCATGCTGGAGCCCACAGACAGCGGGACTCTGCCCTGGATCACTCCTGAGTCTCTGCGGGAAATTAGCCTTCAAGGTGGGGAAGAAGTTGACTTTAATGTCTGCCAGCAGACCCAGGTGGGATATCTATCTTCTGCCAGGACTTTTCTCGGCCATGTTCGCTTGGGTTTGGTGTCATCTCAGGAAATAAATCCAACCGGGGAAAAGGACTGGGTGACCGAGGTAGTCGGCTCTTCCCTCAAGAGCAATGGGGGTAAAAGCAGGACGTGGTGGCGCAGTTTCTGGGGGGGTGAGAGCTCACAGAAGGGGCAGATGTCAGACGTGTCCCGAGCCGATGAGAGGTCAGACCTGCTTTGTCCACAACAACCAGCGGCCGACACAAATGCCTCCGCTGCAGAAACAACCGCTGCATCTGTCCAGAACGCCGTCAGGGGATGGACGCTTGGAGAAAACACTGGACCGCCTGACCACAAAGACCAGCCGGCCAACAATGGAGGCCTTCAAACAGCCCAGAACACAGAGGCATCCACACCTGACCAGCACCTCAGTAACCACCTGAGCAGATCAGGAGCTGCCGCCCCCTGCAGTGAGGTGGCAGTTCTCACCCCTGACCAGGACAATGGTTACTCCAGTCTGGAAGAGGAGCATGTCCAGATGTGCCAGTACATGGTGAAGCCCCCGAGTGAAGAGCTGCCTCAGCAGGAGCTTCAGTCCACTGAAGCCAGCACCCCCATGGGGAGGGAGGACGGGACTGCTGAGGAGGGCGAGTCGACGTCAGGAAAGCCAGCTGAGGAAGAAAGGGAAGAAGACGAGCAGGACGTCACGGCGGAGGATGGTCAGTCTGTGGAGGCGATGGCGCTCACAAACCCTCCGTGCCAGAACAAGGCCATCGCCTTCATCATGGGCTGCCCCTGCAGCGACGACGAAGACGCCGCCGCCAGCAGCCAGTCAGACGGGGAGTCCAGTGATGACGATGATGATGATGATGGCTTTGACAGCGAGGGCTCGTCCGATCTGTCCGACTCCTCTGATGAGGACGATGAAGACGACGATGCAGACTCGGACAGCGAGGCGGACTCTGAGGCCGAGCGGCTGTGGAACTCACTCTGTCAAAGTGCAGACCCGTACAACCCTCGAAACTTCACCGCCCGCCTGCAGACCCGCAGCACCCCACCAAGGACTATCCCCTCGTCCACGCCCCTCTCGTCCACCCAGTCCACCCCCGACTCCTCTCCTGACCTGACCTCGCTCCCTCTCTCCTCCCCTCACCTCCCCCCCTCCTCCTCCCCTCCTTCTGGAAGCGACACGTGGGACGACTCGACCTCGGCCAGCGAGGTGGATGAGGCAGAGAGCCTCCGCCTGTTGAGCTCCTTCAGCTGCTCCTCGGATCCCTACAGCCCCTTTAACTTCCAGGCCACCATCAGGACTCGAGCTCCTGCTGAGGCAGCGCCCCGGGCCAGAGCCAAGCTCAGAAGGAGCTCCCAGAGTCCGGCTCGCTCCGCTCAGCAGCAGCCCACCTCTCCGCCTGAGTACAGGAAGGAGGAGGCCGAGGAGAGGCTGGACAGCGGCTTCTCCGAACTCTGCACCTCGTCTGCTTCCCACAGCTGCAGCAAAATCAAAAAGGTCAGCGTCTTTACTTTCACTTTGACTTTAATTCTTCTTTGTGTTTTATAAAGTTCTGCAAAGAAACTTTAAAGTACCGTAAATAGCCGACTAAAGTTGACTCTGAGGCAGTGAAGGGACTGTTTAGTGTGACATGTGTTACAGTGATGTTTTTCATCAGCCGTGTTACAGACGTGTTACAGCCGTGTTACAGACGTGTTACAGACGTGTTACAGACGTGTTACAGACGTGTTACAGCCGTGTTACAGCCGTGTTACAGACGTGTTACAGACGTGTTGGATGAAGGATTTCCAGTAGGCTCTGTTACACCTTGTGCGTCCTACATATGGACAAACACATGGACTTATTTTGAGCCTGTGCGTCTTATATCCAGGTGCGCTCAATAGTCCGCACGGTAACGAAGGGGGGGAGTTTTCATTGGATGGTATGAACGATGACATGGTCCATGATTGGACAGACACCGGAGACGTCTCACAGATTTGATAGAATCGGTGTGAACGAGTTCGATGAGCTTCTTCAGATGTTTCTGCTGGCTGCAGTACAGCGTGCGGCCCGTCTGACCTCCTGTGGAGCGGCGAGCGGCGTGTGTGGATCACAGTTTGCACGTCCTCGTGGGTTTAACTAAAGAGAGAGAGACTTTATCACAGAGCTGATGAGGAAATGTCAAACAAACACAACAAAGAGAGGTGACGTGACATCAGAGTTTCTTTCTCTAAAACACGGCGAGCTCAGTGTGTGTGTGTGTGTGTGTGTGTGTGTGTGTGTGTGTGTGTGTGTGTGTGTGTTCATCATGACTCAGGGCAGTCACACTGAACCTCTCTGTTAATGATTGACCCTCATGACTGATCTGCTGCGTGGACACATGATAACACGGGCGTGTCGCTGAATAACATGAGGTGTCATGATCACATCCATTAAAGTGAAATGTTTCATATCTGCACAACAAACGAGTATCTGTGTGTGTGTGTGTGTGTCTATATCTGTGTGTGTGTGTCTGTGTGTGTGTGTGTGTGTGTGTGTGTCTGTGTGTATCTGTGTGTGTGTATCTGTGTGTGTGTGTGTGTGTGTGTGTATCTGTGTGTGTGTATCTGTGTGTGTGTATCTGTGTGTGTGTGTGTGTGTGTGTGTGTCTGTGTGTATCTGTGTGTGTGTGTATCTGTGTGTATCTGTGTGTGTGTGTATCTGTGTGTGTGTGTGTATCTGTGTGTATCTGTGTGTGTGTATCTGTGTGTGTGTGCATCTGTGTGTATCTGTGTGTGTGTGTATCTGTGTGTGTGTGCATCTGTGTGTATCTGTGTGTGTGTGTATCTGTGTGTGTGTGTGTATCTGTGTGTGTGTGTATCTGTGTGTGTGTGTGTATCTGTGTGTGCATCTGTGTGTGTGTATCTGTGTGTGTGTATCTGTGTGTGTATCTGTGTGTGTGTCTGTATCTGTGTGTGTGTATCTGTGTGTGTGTATCTGTGTGTGTGTGTGTATCTGTGTGTGTATCTGTGTGTGTATCTGTGTGTGTGTGTGTGTATCTGTGTGTGTATCTGTGTGTGTGTGTATCTGTGTGTGTATCTGTGTGTGTGTGTATCTGTGTGTGTGTATCTGTGTGTGTGTATCTGTGTGTGTGTGTGTATCTGTGTGTGTGTGTGTGTGTGCATCTGTGTGTGTGTATCTGTGTGTGTGTGTGTGTGTGTGTGTGTGTGTATCTGTGTAAGGCTGAACGATTGTAGGAAAAGATTGAATTGCGATTTCGTTTTTTATCACGATTTTTCTTCAAATCCAGCTCGTTCAATGTAACATTTACAAACATGACAGGAAATGACATCACACCAGTTAACACTTTAAATGCCAGAACTCTAAATTAATAGACTGAAAACTAAAGTTAAGAATTAATTTCAGATTTATGAAGAAGAAACACACAGACGTGATGTTCTTGTTTTTAGTGTCAGTAGAAATCTGATGATAAGTGATGATATATATTTTGGGCCTTTGGGGTTGCCGTAGGTGACTTAGTTCACAGAAGTTATGAAACAAGAGAAGCTAACAATGTCTCCATATTTTCTTCAAACATTTACCTGTGAGCATCATTTCATGTTCAGGTCTTTCATTGTTTATTTTGAGTATGTTTAATAAAGTTACGTGAGACAACAATTGATACATCCGCTATGCTAACCGCTAGCATTCCTATTCAAATTCCCATAGACGTTAGCATCAAGCTAGCGGACTTTTCAGTTGTTTAGCATATGAGATGGATAACTTATGTTTAGTTTTACAGCTTCTTTTATTAAAGACTGGACAAAGAAACTTCAGCTTCTTTATTGGAGGAAAACTGTGAGCTATCTGTGGAGCTGTGTGTCAGGCTAAAGAAGTCACGCACGCACACACACACACACACACACACACAGGGACAGAATAGACGGTGTGTGTGTGTGTGTGTGTAAACTGAAACAACGGCTCCTGGGTCAGTCGGGAGAAGCGCTGCCAAAAACCGCGGCTTTGACGATCACGTGATCACGTTTTCTGAAGTCGTGATTTCGATCAGAAAACGATCAATGGTTCCGCCTGATGTGACTTCTGTCTCACTCCTGCTCGTCTGTTGTTTCCAGGTTCGTTTCTCTGACGACGTTCAGGAGTTCTTCGCCAGCTGCAGCGAGGAGGAGGAGGACCGCCGGGGCCCCTGGGAGGAGCTGGCCCGGGACCGCTGCCGGTTCCTTCGGCGCTGCCAGGAGGTGGAGCAAAGCATCGCCTACTGCCTGCAGCCGCAGCACCGAACCCGGGTGTACAGCCGCCTCGTCCTAGTCCAGGACGCATGAGGACAAACTTTGACTATAAAAACCTGTCCTCAAACGATCCACTCTGAGTGTCTGAGATGTGTGAGGACAATCGAGCTGTCTTCCATGTCTTAGATGTGTGAGGACGAGCTGTCTTCCATGTCTTAGATGTGTGAGGACGAGCTGTCTTCCACGTCTTAGATGTGTGAGGACAATCGAGCTGTCCTCCACGTCTTAGATGTGTGAGGACAGTCGAGCTGTCTTCAACGTCTTAGATGTGTGAGGACAATCGAGCTGTCTTCCACGTCTTAGATGTGTGAGGACAGTCGTTGTCCTCCTTGTCTGAGATGTGTGAGGACGAGCTGTCTTCCATGTCTGAGATGTGTGAGGACAATCGAGCTGTCTTCCACGTCTTAGATGTGTGAGGACAATCGAGCTGTCTTCCACGTCTTAGATGTGTGAGGACAGTCGTCTTCCATGTCTGAGATGTGTGAGGACGAGCTGTCCTCTACGTCTGAGATGTGTGAGGACGAGCTGTCCTCTACGTGTGAGGACGAGCTGTCCTCTACGTGTGAGGACGAGCTGTCCTCTGTGTTTAGCATGAGGACGAGCTGTCCTCTGTGTTCAGCATGAGGACGAGCTGTCCTCTGTGTTCAGCATGAGGACGATGGTCGTGAGAGGCTGCAGATGGACGGACTCTGTACTGACTGGACTTGTTTAGTTCTTTGATGGGGTCCAACCTCAGACTGGAGTCCACGCTTGTCTCTGCAGCTTTGTCTTTGTGGACTTGATGGACTTATGGGACACAAATCAGGGCGTCTTCATTGGGAGCTGTAAAAGACTTCTCGGGGTGTGAAGGGCTTAATCACTGTGAGGAGAGCGTCAGTGTTTTTATTTACAGGGTCACATGTCCACAGCTCAGTGTCCCCCTCAGTGTCCCCCTCACCTCGTCTCTTCATCTCATGACTTTGTGCCAAAACATGAGGCTGCTGAGAGAAGCCTCCGCGTCCTCACGAGAGGACGAACCATGAGTGGACGTTTAGAGACAAACAGCGTTCTCTCGACTTAAAGGAACCCTGATCGTCTGTCAGTATTTCACTTTGTTTCCCCACACAGTTTAATCTTCAAGCCAAAGATCGCTCGGTGTGTGTGTGTGTGTGTGTGTGTGTGTGTGTGTGTGTGTGTGTGTGTGTGTGTGTGTGTGTGTGTGTGTGTGTGGGTGTGGGTGTGGGTGTGGGTGTGGGTGTGGGTGTGTGTGTGTGTGTGTGTGTGTGTGTGTGTGTGGGGTCAGGATACGAGTCACCACCATCTGAAGACGTGGTTCCTTAAAGTTATAAAAAGTGTTCTTCTGTTTGAGCCGTCCAATCAGGAGCCAGCTCTGCCTCCTGAGTCCAGGTGGATTTCTGCTTCACGTCTCTCATGAACGTGAGAGGACACGAAACCAACAGCTGACTCCAAGTACAGAATATTAAATATTACATATGATGTCACTACCGGAGCCTGAGTGGACCAGGGGGGTCTCTCCATGTGGACCACTGGAGTCTCCATGTGTTCTGGTTCCATGTGGTCCGGTGGAGTCCCTCCATGTGGTCCGGCTCCATGTGGTCCGGCTCCATGTGGTCCGGCTCCATGTGGTCTGGCTCCATGTGGTCTGGCTCCATGTGGTCCGGCTCCATGTGGTCCGGCTCCATGTGGTCCGGCTCCATGTGGTCCGGCTCCATGTGGTCCGGCTCCATGTGGTCCGGCTCCATGTGGACCTCCTGGTGTGGTGTGTCTCTGAGCGGATGAATCTTCATATTTGAAGCTAAAATGTGTTTTATTTTTCTAACCGTCTTCTGTCGCTTCATTTCCTCACATGTGACTTTGATGATTAAATCTGAGATGGATATTTAATCCTGACTCTGACTCCTGTGTCTCCTCTGGATCCTGTCACCCTGCCTCTGTGTAGACTGGATCCTGTCACCCTGCCTCAGTGTAGACTGGATCCTGTCACCCTGCCTCAGTGTAGACTGGATCCTGTCACCCTGTCTCTGTGTAGACTGGATCCTGTCACCCTGCCTCAGTGTAGACTGGATCCTGTCACCCTGCCTCAGTGTAGACTGGATCCTGTCACCCTGCCTCAGTGTAGACTGGATCCTGTCACCCTGTCTCTGTGTAGACTGGATCCTGTCACCCTGCCTCTGTGTAGACTGGATCCTGTCACGCTGCCTCAGTGTAGACTGGATCCTGTCCTCAGTGTAGACTGGATCCTGTCACGCTGTCTCTGTGTAGACTGGATCCTGTCCTCAGTGTAGACTGGATCCTGTCACGCTGTCTCTGTGTAGACTGGATCCTGTCCTCAGTGTAGATTGGATCCTGTCCTCAGTGTAGACTGGATCCTGTCCTCTGTGTAGACTGGATCCTGTCCTCAGTGTAGACTGGATCCTGTCCTCTGTGTAGACTGGATCCTGTCCTCTGTGTAGACTGGATCCTGTCCTCAGTGTAGACTGGATCCTGTCCTCTGTGTAGACTGGATCCTGTCCTCTGTGTAGACTGGATCCTGTCCTCTGTGTAGACTGGATCCTGTCCTCAGTGTAGACTGGATCCTGTCCTCAGTGTAGACTGGATCCTGTCCTCTGTGTAGACTGGATCCTGTCCTCTGTGTAGACTGGATCCTGTCCTCAGTGTAGACTGGATCCTGTCCTCAGTGTAGACTGGATCCTGTCCTCAGTGTAGACTGACCTTATATCACACGTTTGTAGCTGATTCTAATATTATAATTTTAACCATTTTAAAGTGACAGGCACCAAATACTGGAGAAGAAGTTTTAAATTCAAATCTGCAACATCAGGATACAAATTCTTTCAGTCTGCAACCATCAGATGGTGATTATATGAATATAAAATTGAACTTCAGGGCCACCGTAGTTACAATTGAAATGCTTGAATTATTTGACTTAATAAACCTCTTCGAGTAGCAGAAGAATTAATCCATCAAATATTTCAGACAAACGTTGCTCAGGTCACGAGCAGTTAAACATGGAGAGGACACCTGCTAATCATCCTCACATGACCTCCTCCTCCTCTTCAGCTGTTAATGCACGTTATGACTGGAAGTCTTTAAAGATCACATGACCTCCTCTTCTTCAGGTGAAATCAGTGTGTTGTTGTAAATCCACTCTGATCCTGTATTTGATCATGTCTATAAACCCCTCTATTTCAGCCCTGCTCAGAACAGGCTGTTTCTGTGTCTGTAGCTTTAAATATGTAAATGAGCTGTGTCTGGCCACGCCCCCTCTCTGGAAGGGCTCGGGTGTACTCGCTGCTTTCTGGCTCCATGTCCTATTGTTTACGGTGAGAAGGCAGACTCAGAGGGCAGAACAAAACCTAGCTGTGGGAGGGTCACCCACCTGGGGGAGGGGCTACTGCCCTTTGTGATGTCATGAAGGGGAGGGGCTACTGCCCTTTGTGATGTCATGAAGGGAACGTCTCCAAACGGCCTGTTTGAGCAGGCAGGAGACGGAGAGGATGGACTTTTCTCATCACTGGGGGGTTTATAGACATGTTAGAGGAACATGGAGGAGAGGATTTTATAGAATATAAAAATGTGTAAATGCAGTTTTGGAGAGAAGCACGCCAAAGGGTCGTTTGTGGACGGCGACCACTCAGAACTTTTTATTTCCTTTTTGTATAATATGAAAGTAAATTCTGTTTGATCACAGCAGATGGACTCGTCACAGGAACATTATAACCTCTTACATCAGACCGAGACGTGTTCATAATAATTTACAGTTTATGGTCAAAACGAAGTCCTGGGCGTTAAAACGTTCCCTTTGAAAAAGCATCCTGGACCCGTTGAACGCATCTTTACCACAGCAGGACGTTTTCTCTACAGTTTTAAACGTCTCTTCTTCAGACGTTCACGGAGCGCCAACTCAGCGTGTTCAGGTTGAAAAAGTAAACAGGAAGGCGGCGGTCCCAGGAGGTCGGATGTTCAACACGTGACCCCCTCAGACTCTCCTCCACAGTCCGGTCCAGGTGGCTCCCCCTCGTCCTCCGGCTCCACCAGACCCTGCAGGTATTTGATGTACCTGATGGCGGCCCTCAGGGTCTCCACCTTGCTCAGCCTCTTGTCGGCGCTCTGACCCGGCAGGTGGTCCCTCAGTTTGGCGTAGCCCTGGTTCACACACCGAACCCTCTGACGCTCTCGCTCGTTTCGCTTCTGGATGAACGCCGGCTCGAAGGGACACTCGTAGACGCTGAAGTGTCCGTGGGGGTGGAAGGGGGACAGGTACGGCAGGAGCCCGGGGCCCCTCAGTGGGCTCTTGTAGGGGTCCAGGGTGGAGGGGTAGAGGAGGAAGGGGACGGACCGAGAGCGCTGAGAAACACTGCTGTTCTCACAGTGGCCAGCAGAGGGAGACAGACTGAAGCTCAGGTAAGACATGATGTGACCTTAAAGCTCAGTGATGGTTCATCGTCCTGCTGAGACACAAAGAAGACACGAGTCAGCTCGACTGGACAGTTTAGTTTGAACCCCAGACCGCACGCCGTGGGCCTGAACAGAACCGCTTTCACACCTGCACAGAACGCCTGATGACTTCAGGGGGAAGCTGCATGTGTGAACGCAAACACGACCCCGACTATAAGAGCAAAGCCTGTCGTTCTGAAGAAAACATGAATGATAATCCTGTGTTTGTTTAGTGCTAACACACACACACACACACACACACACACACACACACACACACACACACACACACACGTCAAGCTAACGACAGACTGAGAGCTGGAGCCTCCTGACAAACTGTTACACGGCGCCCACCTGTCAATCAGTTCAGCTACACGCCTTATTGTGAATAACTCTGATCCTTCATCCAATCAAAATGCTTGAATTGAGAAAAAAAAAAAAAAACTGTTGTTGAAAAAAACTCCTGCAGTACCTGGAGTGTCCACTAGAGGCTGGCTGCAGTACCTGGAGTGTCCACTAGAGGCTGGCTGCAGCTCCTGGAGTGTCCACTAGAGGCTGGCTGCAGTACCTGGAGTGTCCACTAGAGGCTGGCTGCAGTACCTGGAGTGTCCACTAGAGGCTGGCTGCAGTACCTGGCGTGTCCACTAGAGGCTGGCTGCAGTACCTGGAGTGTCCACTAGAGGCTGGCTGCAGTTCCTGGAGTGTCCACTAGAGGCTGGCTGCAGTTCCTGGAGTGTCCACTAGAGGCTGGCTGCAGCAGCACAGGAAGTCACATACACACCCATTCAAACAGCCTGTTTTTACAGCAGACATGAACATGTTTACAGCCTGCTTCAAAAAACCAAATAGGTGTGATTAGCTCATGTCTCCATCCACACACACTGTACGGGGGGAATGTTTTCATGACTCAGCAGTTTTGATTTTCCCGTTTTATTTTGAAAGGTTAAATCAGAGGAGCACCTGGATGTAGAGCTGTCAGATACCAGAATTAAAAACTTTGATGCTAATTCCTTTAAACTCATCGACATCTTGACCCGTGTGAAACCACGGCAACAAGCAGACTGCTGACTCAGCTGTTTAAACTGTTTGAACCTCTCTACACGCCACGGGTCTTTAAAATGATCAGAACAATCAAACAGTCCGAAAGCATCAGAATTAAGACGACAACATTTCAAACATGAACACGTTCTGCTCTCTGTCTGAGGAGCGTCAGAATAAAGGCGCCTTAAACGGGAGCAGAGAAACTCGCGGCGTGTCCATCTATGGACGCCGTCTTTAAACAAGCATACGGTAAACGTCTTTGTCTCACCTTCCTCGGATGCTGCTGTCGCTCTCCTCCTCTGAGGCTACAGGACGAGACACTGACGCTTTACCTGCTCTCACTCGCCAAAGCCCCGCCCCTCCAGGTGTGTGTGACAGGACGTCAGGTAGCCACACACACACACACACACACACACACACACACGCAGACACACACACACCAAGTCCTGCATCGTCACGGTGAAACACTGTGTGTGTGTGTGTGTCTGTGTGTCTGTGTGTGTGTGTGTGTGTGTGTGTGTGTGTGTGTGTGTGTCTACATGTGTGTGCGTGTGCGTGTGTGTGTGTGTGTGTGTGTGTGTGTCGGTGGTGAAACATCAAAGAGCTCGCTCAGATAAAAATGAGTGTTTGCAGTTTCCTCTTCCTAAATCCTGTATTTCCAGATGAAAGACATCAGCAGCACACTCCCTTCCTGTCAGCCTCTCATCACACAACACACACTGATGACTGTTTACACACACACACACACACACACACACACACACACACACACCTGTAACTTGAGCTGCCGTCTGAGAGTCGACTGAAACGTGTGTGTGTGTGTGTGTGTGAGGAGACTGCACAGATTTCTTTAGAATGAAAACTGAATACTTGAAGGCACATTTGACCTTGTCTGGTTTTGACCTTTGACCTTTAACAGAACCAAACTGCCGAGCTGCTCCGAGTGTGTGTCAGGTGTTCTTACCTGAGACGGCGTGATGTGCCACTTGGCTCAGACGCCTCCAGGTCGTTTCATATCGTCCTCAAATCCTCCAGTCGATGGACGCTGCTGTTCTTAACTTCCATCTCTGACCTGCCGCTTTGCATTGTGGGTAACAGTATGTCAGGTGAACTGGTCTGGGTTTGTCCTGACATCCAGGTGTTTCAGTCATCTGTTCTGCACCAATCAGAGCGCTCTGTGTGACCACGAGGACGTTTAGATGAAGACAGGACTGAAGTGACCCGAGGCCCCCCCCCCCCCCCCCCCCCCCCCCCCCCCGTTGACTTGGGTCCTTTGAAACAGTGATCCACGCCTTCATCACATCTCTGCTGGACTCAGCCAGTCCTCCCTCGCACGGCTCCAGTGAGTCCAGAACGCTGCTGCTCGCCTCCTAACCGGAGCACGACAGAGAGGAGCACATGACCCCCCCTCTGGCTGCCTCACTTCAGAGTTCATTTTAAGATTCTTTTATTTGTTTTTAAATCTTTAAAGGTCTCGCCCCACCTTACCTCTCTGAGCTGCTCCATCCCTACGCTCCTGCCCGGTGCCTCAGGTCAGCTGACCAGCTGCTCCTGCCCGGTGCCTCAGGTCAGCTGACCAGCTGCTCCTGCCCGGGGCCTCAGGTCAGCTGACCAGCTGCTCCTGCCCGGGGCCTCAGGTCAGCTGACCAGCTGCTCCTGGAGGTACCGAGGTGTAAGCGGAAGCTCAGAGGGGAGAGGGCTTTTTCTACTGTCGGTCCCAAACTCTGGAATGATCTCCCACTGCACATAAGCCACGCCCCCTCACTGTCCGTTTTCAAAACTCATCTTAAAACACATTTTTATTCTTTGTCTTTGAACCCAGCATGAGACTCCTGTTTTAGTGTTTTTATTGTTTTAGCCCTGTTAGTGTTTGACTCATGTGTTTTATGTTTGTGCTCTTCATGGATGTTCAGCACTTTGTCACAGCTACGGCTGTTTAAAGCGCTTTATAAATAAAGTTGAGTTGAACGCTCAGAGAGACGAGACGTGGACTCCATGTTGTCCCTAACCATCAGAGACACAGGTGAACTTGATGAACCTGTCTGTCCTCAGATGTTTCCTCCTCGTCTTAATCTCTCCGTCTGTGTGTTCCTGAAGAAGGAAACACACACACACACACACCTCCGACTGTGTGTGTGTGTGTGTGTGTATTAAGGAGTGTGTTCACTCTGTTGTTTCATGTAACATCAAAGAGGAAGCATGCAGAAACTTGTTTTTAAACTGCTTCTTTCAAAGGACAAATCAGAGAGCTGCTCTCTTCCTCTGTGATCAGTCAGCCAATCAGAGAGCTGCTCTCTTCCTGTGTGATCAGTCAGCCAATCAGAGAGCTGCTCTCTTCCTCTGTGATCAGTCAGCCAATCAGAGAGCTGCTCTCTTCCTGTGTGATCAGTCAGCCAATCAGAGAGCTGCTCTCTTCCTGTGTGATCATAGGATAGGATATTACTTTATGGATCCTTTATTGGAAATTCAGGCGTTACAGCAGCAGAATCAAAACAAGAAGTCAAAAGTCAAAAAAAGTCCAAAACTGATTTAAAAATAAAAATAATAACATAAATACAATTCCAGGTAGTAAGGGGGGGGGACATGCTGTGTTGAAGCTTCTCTGACAACAATGCAGCAGCCAGTATGTCCTCCTTCTAACTTTAGATTCTGCTCCTGAATGCTCTGGATCTGATTGGACCAGAGAAGGTAGGCGGGGCTTTGAAGGCCGTTTTGGACGCCCCTGGGTTTGCCAGATATGAGAGCAGTTATCAGGTGAACAGGTGTTGCAGCGATGGAAGCGGGCAGTGGAACTGCTTCAGATAGAAGTGATTGTACCCGAGCTAAAAAGCCTCTGCATGTTTCTAATAAGCTCCAGCAGCAGAAAGCTGCTCAAACTAGGATCAATGTTGGAGATGAAACATGGAGAGAGGTTAGAACGCAGAAAGCTTTACAGACCCATGCAGAGCTGGCTAAACACTGAAGCTACAGTGTCCACCACATGCAGAGCTGGCTAAACACTGAAGCTACAGTGTCCACCACATGCAGAGCTGGCTAAACACTGAAGCTACAGTGTCCACCACATGCAGAGCTGGCTAAACACTGAAGCTACAGTGTCTCTACATGCAGAGCTGGCTAAACACTGAAGCTACAGTGTCCACCACATGCAGAGCTGGCTAAACACTGAAACTACAGTGTCCACCACATGCAGAGCTGGCTAAACACTGAAGCTACAGTGTCCACCACATGCAGAGCTGGCTAAACACTGAAGCTACAGTGTCCACCACATGCAGAGCTGGCTAAACACTGAAGCTACAGTGTCTCTACATGCAGAGCTGGCTAAACACTGAAGCTACAGTGTCCACCACATGCAGAGCTGGCTAAACACTGAAGCTACAGTGTCCACCACATGCAGAGCTGGCTAAACACTGAAGCTACAGTGTCCACCACATGCAGAGCTGGCTAAACACTGAAGCTACAGTGTCTCTACATGCAGAGCTGGCTAAACACTGAAGCTACAGTGTCCACCACATGCAGAGCTGGCTAAACACTGAAACTACAGTGTCCACCACATGCAGAGCTGGCTAAACACTGAAGCTACAGTGTCCACCACATGCAGAGCTGGCTAAACACTGAAGCTACAGTGTCCACCACATGCAGAGCTGGCTAAACACTGAAGCTACAGTGTCTCTACATGCAGAGCTGGCTAAACACTGAAGCTACAGTGTCCACCACATGCAGAGCTGGCTAAACACTGAAGCTACAGTGTCCACCACATGCAGAGCTGGCTAAACACTGAAGCTACAGTGTCCACCACATGCAGAGCTGGCTAAACACTGAAGCTACAGTGCCCACCACATGCAGAGCTGGCTAAACACTGAAGCTACAGTGTCTCTACATGCAGAGCTGGCTAAACACTGAAGTTACAGTGTCCACCACATGCAGAGCTGGCTAAACACTGAAGCTACAGTGTCCACCACATGCAGAGCTGGCTAAACACTGAAGCTACAGTGTCCACCACATGCAGAGCTGGCTAAACACTGAAGCTACAGTGTCCACCACATGCAGAGCTGGCTAAACACTGAAGCTACAGTGTCCACCACATGCAGAGCTGGCTAAACACTGAAGCTACAGTGTCCACCACATGCAGAGCTGGCTAAACACTGAAGCTACAGTGTCCACCACAGGCAGAGCTGGCTAAACACTGAAGCTACAGTGTCCACCACATGCAGAGCTGGCTAAACACTGAAGCTACAGAAAGCTGCTCAAACTAGGATCAATGTTGGAGATGCTTTTGAAACATGGAACAATAGTCAGATAATTATTTATGGAATAAAAATATATTCATAAATATTATAAGACACCTTAATAAACACATTTATGAAGAAAAATAATTATAATAATTTATTCCCAGATTGGTCAAATATCTGATTAAATTCTTGATTAGTTCAGTGAAACGTGTTTTCATGATGAGATCGCTGTTCAGCCTTTAAAACCATGAAAACATGGAGACAGACTGAGCTCACTTTATAACATCATCAGAGTATCAGCTCGGGTGACCTTCAGCTGTGTGTGTGTGTGTGTGTGTGTGTTCATGTTGTCACAGAGCTGATTTAACTCTATTAATCCGCCAGGTGGCGCTCGTGCTTCTGGGCTGAGCGCGCGCTGGTCTTTTCTGTGATAGAGGGGGCCTGATGACAACAGATGTAAAACCCAAAGAATCAGACCACACAAGTTTCATTTATCATGAGCGATATTTAATAATAAACCAGTGACGTCACTGAAAAAGACACCAATCAATAAGCTTTTTTCAGAGACACGCGCAGCCTTCACAGAAGACCTGAACTCTCACCTGTTCGTCTCTACACAGTAGGAAACTAGTGACGAGTTTAAAAACGTGCAAATGTTGCACAAGTGAACACAAGGAGCTCACGACACTGCGTCACGCACACGGTGCGCGTGCAGTCGTCTAATCAGTGTAAATGAGACAGAGGTCCGAGCTACCACGGCCTCCATAGGGAG